>NC_057407.1:13819033-13940319 GCF_019320065.1 Cervus canadensis | reverse complement strand
TTTCTTTGTAGCACAATGTATGTTCCAACATAACCTTACTTCTAAAAACAGTTGGTGGACTAATCAGACTGGGCCCACGGGCTGTCATTTGCAGACTCCTGACTTAGGTCTCAGAAAACACAGCCACCAGGTCCCTCATAATTTCTGCACTGGCACAGCCTTCGGTTTCCTGGACAGTGTTCCAACACATGTCCCTCCTCCCACTCCATCCTCCAGCTGTGTCCAGATCCCTATCCCTCCTAGCATGCCCTTCTCCTGTCAAACATTATGTGCCTCCCACTAGCTAGAGAAGCACCCCAAATCTATGCCCAAAATATTTTGGTGTTAGTTCAGATACTCATGAGTGAGTTATGCACAAAAGGGTACTACTATCTTCAATACCATTTGTATGAGAAATGCCCACTTTAGCTTTGACAAAGTTAAGGAGTCCTTTATTGAAGGACTTCTGAGGACTGTACACCAAGCACTAAGTGTATCAGGCAGTCTCAGGGAACAAGAATCATTTCCCAAACACTTTTGACCACAGAACCTTTCATTCCCACAGAGTATCACTTGGAACTTGCATCCCAGGGGATGTACCATGGGAAATACTCCCACGTGATACATTCCTTTATAATCTGGCCCACAACTATACAGAGTTCCCATTGGCACTTGCCAGGACCCTTTTAGTGTATCCTCCACCCTGTTTCCTGGAGCTGCACATTAGGGTTTTTTAATCTCTCTTTGGCACAACACATGCTGAAACACACCCATGCTTGACAAATTCTATACTGCCGGACCAGCTCAGCTTTTAAACAATCTCCCCCATAAAGTCTATTCCCCAGGCCTTTGTGCTCAGAGAATATTTGAAATAATAACTCAATCATCCCATGCAGCTTGGTTTATTCTAAACCTGGTGCTAAGCAACAGAATCCTGGAGGAAGCTAGACTTCCCATTTGAATTTGTGACCTTGGATGACTAATTTGAGGACAGACTGAATCCTTTCCTATTAGCTTCTCAAATCTGGTGCAATACATTCAGTTTAATAGAAGGTTACTGCTCCCATAAAGCACATATCATGAATATACTAAATATACTCCCCTATCTCTCACTACCCCATATTATTTAATGGGGACTCTTCAGAGAGCATAAAGGGATGATTAAGTGGAAGGATACAGGGAATGTTTATGGGAGGACAGGAAAGAGGGCAGGAGGCAAGGAAATTTTCCTAAAACATATCCCACAAAGACCAAGTATAAACCATTAAAATTAATCATCTTATTGGCTTCCCAGAGTTTTCCTTCTATCTTTTGACTTTTAATAACTGAACACTGGTCCTCTTACTTGATTCTGGTTGATACCCAATTTGCCGTGTTGTTGACTTGACTCATAGGCAATTTCACACACTAAATATCAGCACAGGAATTACTGAACACCAGGGCCGGAGGGAACAACGTGATCATTTTTCAGATAAGGAAACCAAGGGCCAGCAGGGAGGCGCCTCGCCCCAGCAGCCTCACATTTCAGGAGATTGTTCAAGGGCCACGAGGCACCCCTCTTATGCTTCCCTGGGTCTCTGATTTTACGTATCTTCAGGCATTATTGTCCTAATTTTACAGATGATGAAATCAGGGCAAGGAGAAATTGAGTGGCCTGCCCAAGCGACTCACTTGAACACTGAATGTTAATGCCAAAATGTCACAATCTGTCCTTCTTGCAGCTGTGGCCTCAGAGGGAGAACATTTTCCTTAGTTAAATGAAACCACATATTCTTCTTCACAAAGAAATAATTTAATGAATTCTGGCTTAGACATAAATAATACTTTTTTTAAAAAGCCAAAGAAAAAAGGTATGATCAATTCTCTCCTTTCAACCTCTTATGTTTCTAAAGCATTTTACGTTTTTAAAGGTAGATTTTATTTTTTAGAGAAGTTGTAGATTCACAGAAAAAATGAGGGGCAAGTACAGGGAACTCCCATATATCACCTCAACCCCACTCTCAATTTCCTATATTATTAACAGCTTGCATTAGTGTGGTACACATGTTATGACTAATAGGCCAATACATTAACCGAAGTTCATAGTTTACATTAGGGTTCATTCTTTGTGTTGTACATTTTATGGGTTTGGACAAATGTGTGATGACATGCATCTACCATACTCTATCATACAGAATGGCTTCACAGATCCAAAAACTCCCTGTACTCCATCTATTCATCCCTCCCTCTCTGCAAAGTCCTAGTAATACAAGATCATTTTACTGTTTCTATAGTTTGGATTTTTCCAGAATGTCAGATAGCTGGAATCATGTGATATGCAGCCTTTCCACAATGAATTCCTTCGCTCATCATATTATACATTTAAAGTTCCTCCATGCCTTTACATAGCTTAACAGCTCATTTTTAATCACTACATAATATTCCACCACAGTTTACCCATTCTCTTACTGAAGAATCATCATTGCTTTCAAGTTTTGGCAGTTACAAATAAAGATGTTGTAAATAATTATGTGCATGTTTTAGTATAGACATAAGTTTTAAGCCATTTGAATAAATACCAAGCAGCATAATTTCTGGATTGTCCAGTGAGAGTATGATTAGGTAAGGGAGGAAGCAACTGTGATCATCTTTCATGGTGAGCCCTCAATCATGCAGCCCTGAGGAGAGGGCCCTATACACATCACTAGGATGACAGAACAAAGGGCTTACACTCCTCGCAACTGTGTTTTTGAAAAGTCGCCAGGAAGAATTTGCTCTGCCAGAAAATCAAGGGAGAAAAGTGACAGAAAAACTTAAATAAGGAAGTGCTGGCAGAGGTTTCTGAATCAAGAGTGTATATCATCCCTGAAAGTGTTCTAATACAAATGCTGCAGGAATGCAATCTTTAAAAATTAATACCACAGTTTTAGACTTGTTAGATTCATATAGTCCACTTTAAATAAACTGCACCAACAATCATTTCTCAATATCTGAGGGAGGATATTCATTGACATTTAGTACTGAATCCTCCTTGTATTTTAAGGCTACCATCCCATCCACCCCCTACTCTTTAACAACACTCACAGACTGTTGTGGTGGTAGCATCTCTGAGTCAGCCCACCTTATTACTTACAAAGGGTTTCTCAGGGACAGAAGAACAGTGCCTGAGAGTGGCTGCCAAGGCATAACTCAACACACTGTGTCAAGGTTAGATCTCAGTGCCAATAAAGATTTATTAGGTTCAAAAATCTGAATCAGCAGTGTCTTTGCAGTGACCTGAGCACTCAGGTTGGCACAGGGTTCTGGAAGTTCTCAGTAAAGAGAAAAAGTGAGACTAAAAGACAGCTCTTCATTCTTATACAAGGCAACAAAGGTAGAGAATAGCAGCCTAAACACAGATGACCAAAAAAGAAAATGAAAATTATTTTAGGAAACACCATTAGCTCAGCTCAGTTCTCTTCTATGAGCTCTCTCTCTCTGGGGACAACTAACCTACACAGTATTTATCTTAACCTTGGAACAAGCTGACCAGATTTGATTCTGGGACCTGCCCTCCAGATCTGGACACTGAGGAATTGTCATCACACAGCACATCGAAAGGGACCACTGCAGTCTGTCAGGAAATCATACTGGGATAACCCAGCCAGTCCTTGTGGACCTCCGATATATATGTTCTACTTGACCAACAACAAAGGCACATTCCCACAGCATGGCCATATAGCATTTAGACCAGCAGTCAATGGAAGGAGAGCAGTGAAGAGTCTCGGTACATGTATACTTTTAAAATGGAGTTTCCAGTCTAACCAGGGTTAATGAGGTAAAAAGGATATGTAGGCTAATTGGGTTCTTTTCCTCTTTCCTCCAACCATACACCCTTCCCAGTCACATGACTTAATATACACCTATACGCCAATCAGCCCAAGCCTCTATCATTAGCCCAGACTCCTGCCCTGGGCTTAAGCCTCATAGAGCCAATGGCATCTTTTTCATCTCCACTTGCATGTCTGACAGATATCTCACACTTGGGTGGCTGGAACAGAACAGGGGATGTAAAACAAAGACTAGGGGTTCTCATTTGTTTTTCTCCTTCCCTCAGCATTCCCACACAAACTCCCCCAGGGCCAATCTATGAGCAATTTCCAAAGACACCAACTTCAAATGCACTCTGACTGTATCTCTCTCCATCTCTACTGATATAACCCCATTTTCGCACTGCTTTGCTGATGAATGTAGACATAAGTTCTCAACCCACTGAAAGTTGATGACCATAGGAGCCCTCTAGGTAGCCTAGTTCCCACTCTCACTCCCTCCAGACTAGTCTCCCCACAGCAGCTGGCATAATCAAAATATAAATCAGATCACATATGTTACTCCTTGAAATCTTTCAATGGTCTCCATTTGTACTCTGAGTAAAATCTACCCCTGTCTGCAGAGCTGTTTATAGCCCAACCCTTGTTTACCTCCTCAACCTTATCCTTCATAAAGACCCCAGTGTCATACTATCACATCTGCAGACTTGAGAGACTACCACCCAATCACTTTCTCATATCTTGTTATTTTCATTCTCCATATCATAAATTTTTGTACGCACGTGCATGCACATACACATAAACACCTATAAAGTTTGTTTACAACAGTATCTCCACTGCCCAGAAGTATATCCAGGACAGAGAATGTCCTCAATAAATACTCTGTTGAAGAAATGGAAACTGATAAGCCATATCTCAGTAAGCACAAGACAGTCATTCTCCTCTCTGCTTTGGCAAATGATTTTTGTTTGAGTTTTTGTTGTAGAGTAAAAGATTAAGTAATTGTCTTGCATTTGTGGACCATGTTGTACAAAAGATATGTATCACTGAACACCAGAATCCCTCTCAAACTCAGGGAGAGGCATGTGAGAACCATGTAGCCTGAGGACACAGGTCTTAGCTCTCACATTCTAGCCACTGAGGAGAATGACAAGTGGAATTAAATGTAATATTTAAATATGTTTGCCCTTTTTTCTCCTTTTGGCTGATTTTTCATGAGCTAAATTTGCTCTGTTGAAAAGCAAAAGCCTTGACAGAAACCCTGAATGCACAATAACAAGACTCAAAGATACTTCCGAGGAGCCCATGGATAGAAAACACTGGAACCCCACTAAACTTGCAGCTCACCACAGCACTGTTTGTCATGTTTTATTATACTTGGTGTTAGGCCTTAAAAAATATCCTTCATAGTTTATAAGCTTTAAAGTAATGGAAACACTAGTCATTGTTGACTTTTGCCCATGCCTCAAATTCAATTTAAAGAGATATCATCAGGGGGGCTAAAAGGCCCTGTGCTGTGCTTAAAACAATAGTAAACTGGATCATGTCTCCCTAATTCCCTGTGTGAATATGTTTGTGGCAGACTTATAAAGTGCACACAATGCCAATAATTCTAAAGAGAAAAATTCCTCTATTTCCATGATCCAATCCAAAGCAAACACTGCACAGCACGTTTGGGTAGGTGTTGAAGGGCTGGAAGGCTGAGATTTATGTGCAGAGATGAAAAGACCTTGAACATGTATAGCTTGGCTAAAGAGACAAGATAACTGCCCTTAAATAATTGACAGAGTAAACACCAAAGGGCAAAGAAAACAATGGCCCAAGCTAGACAAAGGAGGCAATCAGGGGTAATGGGAATCTTGGGCCAGGGTGATAAAAAAGCATCCTGGCAGGAAGATTTCTAGATGAAAGAACAGTTCTTATTCCAGGATAGAGCACTACCTGGAGAGGCCTTTTCTGGGGGTCCCACCACTTCACCTGGGGCAAGATGAGTTGGCCTGACTTTTCTACAAGGACAAGATGGCAAAAAGCCCAAGTCTGGGGGAAAGTGGCTTGGCCCAATGGCTCCAGCATCTCATCACCCCACTCCACAGCCCTCCCTGAAGCTTGCCAGGGAGAGGGGAATGTTTCCAAAGGGTCATTTCAGGTTTTGGAGCTGAGGCTGGCATCTTCAGACACCACTCGTGTCTAATGCATTGCTAGAGGAGAGAGAGTGCTAGGTTACTCACCAAAATGTCCTGCCACTGAGATCACCTCTGTTTAGAGCTGTGATCCCCAAACTCAGCTGATAATCAAAACCACCTGGGAAGTGGGGACAGGATGGTGGCTTTATAAAAACACCATTCCTGGACCTCCCCACACCCATACCTACTCTACCAGGACCACACCACCAGTAGGGGCAGAAGTGAAGTGAAGTGAAAGTCGCTTAGTCGTGTCCAACTCTTTGTGACTCCATGGACTATGGGGTCCATGGGATTCTCCAGACCAGAATACTGGAGTGGAAGAATACTTTCCCTTCTCCAGGGGATCTTTCCCACCCAGGGATCGAACCCAGGTCTCCTGCATTGCAGGCAGATTCTTTACCAGCTGAGCCACAAGGGTAGGGGCAGAGGTGCGAGTCAAACCTACATCAGCCTGGCTCCAAGACTGTACTCAGCTGCCCGTCACCGCCGGGGGGGGACAGCTACCTTAACCAACAACTTCACATATCCATCTCCGCATTTCTTTCAGAGCTACAAAGAAATTCTGCTGCTCTCACTGTCCAACTGTTTCTGACTTTGAGGCAGCAGCTATATCAGTAAGTTAACCATATGACTTAAATGAGGTGACTAGAAAACCACCAGATTTATTGGCCAGAACTTATTATGATTTACTACCACAGCTGTATTCCAAAGCTTCTGGAACTTGCTGTTTCTAACATTTATGGATACCTTTGAGCAGAGTACCACTGCCTTCATACCCGCTCACATTTGAGAGTGACATATTTGGGAGATACACGGTGATTTCTGGAATGACACCACATTGCTGGAGCTGTGTGCCAGTCTATCCAGGGTGGGCTCCACTGTTGCCCCAGGGACAAAGATATGCCTCATTTGGTTGGGAGGAACCTTTAAAAACCTTAGAGGTCACCAATTTTGTTTGTGGCCTTTTCTCATGTTGGCTTATGTGCTAGTGACCCCATAAGTTACACTTAAAGTTTCCCAGGTTTTTTTCTGTGATTGGCACAGACCAATTTGCTCATATTCAAATCACTTTAACAAGTATTGATTGAATATCTTGTAGAAGTATAGTAATACTAATGCTAGGAGTAGCAATAATCATACAATCAGCAGTACCACATCCTATCTTTAATTGTACTGACCTGGGACTCTATCCTTACAACTACCCTAGTAGGGAGGTGATACCATCTGGCAAATGGCTCAATAGTGGCTCATGAAAATGAAATCGCTTACACAGTGAGGGGCAAAGAGGCAGAGGCAGAACTGGAAACGAGGTGCCCTGCTGTGCTCTGACCCCTGAGCTGTATGACCTTCCATTACACCAAGTGCAAGGGCATTACAAGAATAAAGGAGAATCCCCAGGGCTCATAAAGGGCCTGTCCTCAACTGGGGAAATAAGAACAGCATATGTATCCATGTATCAATGCAGCACAGGTCATCAAAAGCAAATTGCCAAGAGACATGAGGATCAGAAGAAAAGAGACTAAGCTCCAGGCTCTGAGAGAAGTGCAGAAAATAGGAAATTAGACTTTGAAAAGGAGAGAGGCCCCATGAGTTAGGGTGCATAGGATGAGTAGCTGAAGACCACACTGTGGGAAGCTGAGAGGGGGCTGAACAAAAGATGATGTAATCACAATGTGCCTCAGAAAGTCACCTGGCAGCAGGCATAGCTTTGAATACAGGGTGGTGGACAGGCAGCCAGTGCTCAGTTTCCAAGAACTTTCTTCACAAAAATTAATGTGCTCTTGGTGGTGAGAGTGAGTCCAAAAAGAAGGCTACAAATTGGCTACTGAAAGAGTTTCTTACCTTGCAACACAAGGTAGAACCACACAAAATGTTGAGATTAATTACCTTTTAATGTTGTTACATCCCAGGTACCATTTGTTACCTAGAATGTTCAAACATGAAGACAAAGCTGAGAGCTAAAGGGTTGTACACAGCAGGGAACATAAATGTGTGAAGATCTTTTAACTTTTTGTTTGAACATCATTCTTTAAAAAATAGAAAATGGCAGCAAGAGCAGCAAGAAGCCACTAATGACTCTGACAAGAAAAGGGAACAGAAAAATGTTTAAAAATCAAACTCACGAACTCAAAATTCATACCAGTCCAGAAACTTTTGACCCAGATGCAAACAACCTTGGTCTGCCTTACAAAATGATTATGTCACAACCAAAGGGTGTTAAAAGTCATTGGTGAGACCACAAAGGAAATATTAAATTATAATACCATGCAGGTAGGCAGACAGGTAGAGAATACATTCAAGACAGAGGTCCCACAAAATTCACATCATTTTACAAGCCTTGATGCTTCAAGGAAGTGGAAAGCTCTTTCCTGCAGATCATTTACCTGGGATGTGAACAAGAAGATACAAAAGGCTAGGCTGAAAACAGGAAGCTAGGGATTCCCTAGTAGCTCAGCTTGTAGAGAATCTGCCTGCAATGCAGGAGATCCTGGTTCAATTCCTGGGTCGGGAAGATCCACTGTAGAAGGGATAGGCTACCCACTCCAGTATTCTGGCCTAGAGAATTCCATGGACTATCCATGGAGTCGAAAAGAGTCGGACATGACTGAATGACTTTCACTTTCAGGCTGATAACAAGTGTTGAGTCAGTTATTCCAAAGCTTTTAGATGTTTCTGACTGTGCTCCAAGAAAGAATGCACAAAATGTGAATTGTTTTTCTGCTTTGCTTGAAAGTGAAGGTGACTAAGTCATGTTCAGCTCTGTGACCCCATGGACTGTAGCCCGCCAGCCTCCTCTGTCCATGGAATTCTCCAGGCAAGAATACTGGAGTGGGTTGCCATTCCCTTCTCCAGAGGATCTTTCCAACCCAGGGATCTAACCTGGGTCTCCTATATTGCTGGCAGACTCTACTATCTGAGCCACCAGGGAAGCTCAGCTTAGTTTAGAAGAACCTAAAATGCTCTGCGCCTCTGTGGTACAGCCTCTGTAGACTTCTCCTAATGTTATAAATAACACTGAGTCCCCAAATACCCAGACCTTAAGCTCAATGAGGGAAAGACCATAGCTATCTTGTTTATTTCTCTATCTCAGGGCCTAACATGGCATCTGAAGTATAATGGATGCTTAATAAAGGTTGGATTAATTTTTTAAAATGAACGGAAAAGTGATAAGCTTCAGTCAGGAAAATAAGACACTTATTGGAACTATCTACTGAAACAAAATAAGAGCTAAAGTTAAATTATGCAACCAGAAGCCCACTTGGAGTTTCTAGCAAGAGTGCAGCTATTTGAACACCATTTTTAAAAGGCTGGAGGGGGTTGGGGGGAGAGGGCAGTCCACTTTCTTTTCAAAGGCCTTTCTCTTCACTCTCACTGAAAAGTTGTAAAGATTGAACAGGTATGGGGAAGGGAACCCGGCCCACTGGGCAGATCTGTTAACTCCACCCGGATGAGTGATCAGAGCTGAAAGTGCAACTGAATTCAACTACTTTGGTCATAAGATATTGAAAGCTGCATTAAGAGCCAAAACATAAGACAAGTGCACAGGCAATTTCGTAACCCAAGGGCTCTCTTTCTGGGGACTGTGTTAAAGGGAATGTACATCACGGTGGCCGGCATTCAGACACTTCTCAGAAGGCAAGCACCTGAACAACAGGGTAAATAACAGAGGTTCCTGATGCTGAGATGCAGGAAGTACTGAGGTTGGAAGCAGAGGTTAGGATTTAAGGAAGACATGATTAAACAGAAGGGGACATCCGTCCCAACAAAGGAGCGACTCTGGGTCCGGGCAGAACGTCCCTTAACAAAGCCAGGCTACCGGCTGCCACGATGGACGCCTGGGTGGTGTGATTTTCCAGGAAACTTTGTGGACAAAAGAGGCTTAAACCTAATTAAAAAGAAAAAAGAAGCTCATTGATGATTTTAGAGATAAGGAATCGAATAATGAGAAGTTAGACAGACAAAAATTAAGGAAGCATAGTGAAATAAAGATAAACACAGCAATGCTCTGGGAAGATAAGAAGCAAACAGCTTGGTGCAGAGTCAGGGGAGCCATTAAGGGTAGTGGGGAGGAGGAGTGACAGATGGGCTGGTACCGCTGATGGGCTCCAGGAAGTCTTTGCTTCAGAATTCCTAAAAGGAGTTGCCTCTGAGGAATGTCTCTTAATGAGAGATTCCTAATGAGAAAGCGCAACGTTCAGAACGAATGGTTGCGGGAGGCCAGTCCTGGGCAGATTCAATCCACAGGCTCAGTGGGCTCAGGGTGTGGGCGCTACGTGCTCTGCTTCATGCCATCCTCCTAAGTCCCTCTTCTTTAGTCCTGCAGTGTGACTGTGGAAATGAGAGTGCCAACTGTGAAACAGCTCAGAAACCCAGTCCCTTGCTCCCTGAACTTTCTGCCCCGCCCCATCACCCCATCCTCATCACCACCCCAGATCCATTTTTTCTCTCCCTCCCTGGGACAGAGCCACAAGCCTCTTACTTCCTACTGCGGGATGCTAATCGAAAAAGCCACAGTGGCAATTAGGTGTCTTTCTAACACAAAAATCTCTCCTTTTTAATAGAAAGAGGATGAGCAAATAACTTTCATGCCATCTGCAATATCCACAGAATGAGAAAAACTTGAGTTATGGGTAAAGAAGTAGAAGCATTTCTTCTGTGAACAAGAGAATCCTGATAATGTGCCTTGAATTTCCATTTAAAAGGAAATAAATGTCTATGAGTTCAGAGGATCAAGCATTTTCGAACTAAAACATAATACTGTAGATATCAGAGCACTGGCAATAAAATTACCAGAAAATTACCCATTATGACTTGTATATGGAGATTCTGTCAATTAAAAAATATTTTATCTTGCAGTTAAAATGTTTCAATGAATCACGATCACAGTTCTTTCGGCCACAATGTCAGCCAGTAAAATTAAAAAGAACTCCACCAAAACGAGTTACTACTTGCTATGGGAAGGTCAAATTCCAAAACAAACAAAAACTGGCTATGTTGAACCCATTCACAGGCAGCAAAGGAGTCTATAGTTATAGGACTGAGCTACAGTCAAGGTGCAGATCCTGGCTGACACCTTGGGTGTTCCTGATCAATCAAATTTTGTGCTGCAATCAGCTCATCACTCCAATGAACCCAAGAGGAAAACAATCCCAGAATTTTCTTTCAAGAAGCATTAACTTCTCTGCATTGACATATTAGAGCTGAATAAATGTAAGATGTGACTTTGTACACACAAGCCTGCTTTGACAAGCATATAGCCCTTTATTTAATTACATTTATTGACTATGCCTTTCCTAAGTGCCCACAGTATACCATGCCCTGAGAGGGGTTCCTGCTTTCTAGGGGCTGAAAGTCTGGGAGAGAAAGGCGGGCCCACAGACTGGTCAGCGCATGGAACGGCCCTGAGGTCATCTGTGTATGCACAGTGGTGGAGGAAGTAGTGCCTCCACCTTGGATAGGGCGGAGGGAAGCCTTGGGGGATCTGACCAGATCCATGGGGCCACCTGGTAAACAGACCGCAAAAGAGCCTTCTACAAAGAAGTCGGTGATTTTAAAAACTCAACCAAAAAATTAAAAAAAATAAAAATGAAAACCCAATCAAAACAAGTTATTTCTGATTTTTTATCTGTGCCCGCCAAACGTCTGATGTTTAACATAGAAATGAGCAGGTGCTGTGTTAAGAGTGTTTATTACAAGGCATATATCAAATCTGATAGAAACATAAGCAGCAGAAAAGCTCAAGCATCTTAAGTTATCCTCTAAAAAACTTATTAATAAGGCAGAATAAAGATCTCTATTTCAGCTGATCCCCAAAATGAAAGACAGTGAGTATTACAGCTCTCAGAAGAGCATTTAAATCACTTCTTCATCTAGAGCCCATGCCAGCAGGAAAGTGAACTGATGAAGAGAGGGATCTTTGGGGTTGAACAGATGGGGATTTAATCCGATCTTTGCCGTATGCAGGCTCAGCTACTAGCCTCCGTGCCTCTCCGTCCCTATGTGTGTTTTGGTGGGGAGAGGGACTGAAGGTGACCCCACATGGAAAATACACAGCAAGGCTCTCTGTCAGTGGTCAAGGCTCCACAAACACTCCACATAAGACAAGAAGGCACAGGATTTCAGAGACACAAAATCAAGTATATTTAACCACAGTTGAAAAAAAAAATTATAGGAAAAGACAAAATTATAGAGATAGTAAAAAGATTGCTGGTTGCCAGGAACCCAGCAGAATTTTAGAGCAGTGAAACTATTCTGTACAACATTAAAATAGTAGATACATGACACTATTCATTGGTTAAAGCCTGCAGAACTGTACGTTAGGAACAGAATGCTTGTATCTACAAAATTTAGATGTTGACATCTAATCCCCAGTGTGATGGTGTTTAGAGGTGAGGCTTGATGAATTATTAGATCAAGAGGGTGGAGCCCTCATGAATGGGATGAGTGCCTTTATAAGAAGAGGACTGACAGCCAGCTTTTTCCTTCAACCATGTGAGGACACAACAAGACATCAGCCTTCTGGAGCCAGGAAGAGGACACTCATCAGAACCCGACCATGCCAGCACTCTGATCTTGGATACCCGACCTCCAGAATTTGGAGACATAAACTCCTGCTGTTTACATACCTGGTAGTTGACAGCACCTTGTTATGGCATCCCAAACTGAGACCCTGTACAACACGAAGAATGGACCCCAGTGTAACTATGGACTTCAGTTAAAAATAATGTATCAATATTCATTCACTGGTTTTAACAAATATACCACAGTAATGCAAAATGTTAATAAAAGGAAATACTGAATGCAGTTAGGGGGAAGGAAGAGGCATATGGGAATACTCTATTTTATGCTCAGTATTTCTATAAATATAAACCTATTATAAAAGATATAGTTTCCTTTCTTAAAGTTTTATTTGTTTATTTATTTATTTTTGGCTGCACTGGGTGGTCATTGTTGCTGCTGGAGGGCTTTCTCTAGTTGTGGTGTGGGGACTTCTCGTTTTCGTGACTCCTCTTGTTGCAGAGCACAGGCTCTCGGGCGCGCAGGATTCCACCGTCGTGGCACCTGGAATCTGGCACGGGCTTAGCTGCCCTGAGGCATGCTGAATCCTCCCAGACCAGGGATCAAATCCATGTCCCTGCATCGGTAGGCAGATTATTGATCACTGGACCTCCAGGAAGGGCCAAAAATAAAGTTTCTTAATCTAAAAAGATACATGAGGAGAATCCTTGAGAAAGTGTTCAGGAAGACAAGTCCTTAGGAGAGGAAGAAAGTATGTTCAAGGCAGAGTGTGTGTGTCAGTCGCTCAGTCATGTCCAACTCTTTATGACCCCATGGACTGTAGCCCACCAGGCCCCTCGGTCCATGGAATTCTCCAGGCAAGAATACTGGAGTGGGTTGCCATTTCCTTCTCCGGGGACGTCCCCGATCCAGGGATCGAACCTTGGTCTCCCACATTGCAGAGGAGAATAATAGGTACCAATTATTCAATAGCAAACCAGTTTACAGAGATCCCAAGAACAATTAATATCTAAATATTATGAACAGGAAACAAAACTATGGCAAAGGCCATTTAGTATTCTGAAGGAGAAATCAGTTCCATGCTGTGCTATTCTGACAGACCCAAAGGATCTTCAGGCTGCTGTCCTCCCTGGTGTCAGGCTGGACCAGATGCTAGATGAGACACGTGATACCTGTTACTCAGTGCTCTGTGTCCGGTCATCTCTCCCCACTGCCATGCATTTTATCATCATCTGAAAAAGTGACACTTACAAAGGGATCACTATAAATCTGGCCTGAACTAACAACAGCCCAACTTCAAGGCAGGGTCCTCAAACCTCTTGAGCCCTCCTCCAAGATGGGAACATTTATTTTAACCCTCCTTAGCCCCAAGCAAGGGTCTAAGGAAGGAGGTCTGCTCAGTCCATAGGTACAGGGCAGTATCCTATAAATCCTGGCATAGGAGGACAGATGTCATGATAAGAGTGGGATCTTTCCAAACCCCTATACTTATTTAAACTGAAAACAGCTGTAAGAAACACCTGGTTTCCTGGGAAGCTGTGATTTAAACACTAAACATGCAATTTTGGCGGGGGGTGGGGTGGGGGGAAGGCAACATGAGAGACTCAGTAACTAATCAGTTCCTAACTAAGGTAAGAAAGGTCTGGAATCCTGGAATCCTCCAGGGTCAGAGGCAGAGGCCAGTGGGAGTCACGTAGGGATTCAGGTACTTTGGGAAGTGACAGTAGGTAGTCACTAGACACCATATTAAATAACACTGAACCTCAGAGAGAGAAAAGTATTTATTTTCCTTCTTTCCTTCCAGTCTCATGATTGAGACAAGGAAAAGGGAAGTCTCAGCCCAGCATTCTGAATCTCTAACGCCTTTCCAACGTGGACTCATCTCCCGCTCCCCACAGGCCCCTGGCTCCAAGCCCTGCAGGCCAAAGCAATGAGCTAGAACTGAGCAAGGCTGTTCCCGGTCACTATACTGCCTTATGGAGAAGGAAATGGCAACCCACTCCAGTATTCTTGCCTAGAGACTCCCATGGGCAGAGAAGCCTGGTGGGCTGCTGTCCATGGGGTCGCACAGAGTCCGACGTGACTGAAGCGACTTAGCATGCATGCGTGCATTGGAGAAAGACATGGCAGCCCTCTTCAGCATTCTTACCTGGAGAATCCCAGGGATGGAGGAGCCTGGTGGCCTGCCGTCTATGGGGTCGCACAAAGTCAGACACGACTGAAGCAACTTAGCAGCAGCAGCTACTGCCTTACATGTCTTCTTTTATGGCCAGTAGGTTTTATTCCAATGCTAGTGATTTGAAGGCAGTTTTTTAAATAAATTTAAGGAATTCAATGTAAAGAAAAAATATAGTTCAACATTTTTATAGGTGATACTCAGTGAGGCAAAAATGATGAAGGCAAAAAAAAGAACCCCTGGAATTTGGGTCACTCCAACTCCCTTATTTCACTGATGGCAACACAGAGACATCCCTCACTCCCCAGAGGAGAAATAATTTATGTGAAGGTTACAGCCCAGTCAGAACCCAAACCAGGTCCTGTGAGTCTATGTCTCCATCCAAAGAGAAGCTCCCTAGGAAATAGAGCTGTCAGATGGCATACTAGACTGAAAAGAACTGTATGGGGGAAAATCATTCATCTCTACCAAAACACAATTTGCTCTTGTTAATGGTTCCCACTGGGCTTCCCAGGTGGCACAATGGTAAAGAATCTGCCTGCCAATGCAGGAGATTCAATAGACTCAGGTTCGATCCCTAGGTTGGGAAAATCCCCTGGAGTAGGAAATAGCAATGGACAGAGGAGCCTGGTGGGCTACGGTCTATGGGGTTGCAAAGAGTCAGACATGACTGAGCACACACACAGGGCTCCCACTATGTCAAGGACAGTGACCGAAAGCAGAGAATAGCGTCCTTCCCTTCCTCTCATCTTCATATAGTGACCAAACATTGGAGGACCCAGATACTGTGGTAGACACAGAGAAACAAAGCTGAATAAGGACACACTGGCTCTGCCTTGGAGGAACTCATAGTCTAATCAGAGGGCCAGCCACCAGGGAATAAGGCACTCCCTGGTAAAACCACAGGGAGATGGGCTCCTGGAAAGAGAGAGGTGAGTGAGTGAGTGAGTGAGTGAGAGAGAGAGAGGCAGGGCAAGTATTACTCAGCAGTGTACCTTAATAATAATGCTTATTATTCACTAATTATAAGTGAAGTATAATACTCTGCTACAACTTCCTCTAATTACCTGTGACACAGTAGGCCTGGTCTATTTCAGCAATATAAATCCCCCAGATTTCCTTTAAACTGTCTGAATTTTTCACATGTATATTCTTAGCAGCAAAAAAGTTATCACAGATCTGCAAATAAGTACATTTATAAACAAATTACATAAATATTACTACTGTGTACATTATCTTAGTGTATTATTTCTCTACTATGTACATTATAAGACATACACAAAAATAGATAAAAGACACCCTCTAATATTTCCTTCCTGCACAGTAGAGGTATATCTGATATACCCTCCTTCAGAAATTTCTGCTCTGGCTAAAGGCTTTTCAAAATAAGATTCCACAACCTCTCTGGCTGAAATCCTTCTGGCAGGTGGAGGTGGGAAGGAGAGGTAGGGATGGTTTTAAAATTTCAGCTCCCCAGTCCTCCTCCAAGTTTACCAAATCAGTACTCCAAGGAGGGCGCACGAATCTGCATTTAAAAAGCTTCTCAAGTGAGCTTTAAATTCACTGAAGATATGGAAGTACTTCTCTAGATTAAACACATTTTCCCAAGAGGAAAAAACAATTTAAGAATACCTTTAATGCAATAAATCTGTTTCAAGTGCTCACTATCCAAGAACACTCACTCCAAACAGCATGGACAGTAAACCGTTCTGAGGTGTGCAGGTGCGTGTGAACACACAGCTACACAGGGCGGGGGGTTCCCCAGACCCACTCCCATTCAGGCCCCAAGGCTTCCTGCTCAGAGCCCCAGACAAACAGAGAGCCAAAGGCCTGGTGCCTCCTCTTCCAAGCAGCTTCAGCCCAGATTAGGCTTCAGAGGCACCATGTCTGCCCAGAGCCAGGTACCCACCTTGTCAACCTAAAACCAGTCCTGGTCAGCCATCTTAGACACTCTCTTTATTGATGTCAGTTTCACCTCCTGGGATCCAGGAGGTGTTTTAGAAGTTTAAACTGCTCAGTAATTTCTTCAACTCTGTTCTTATCAATGCTTTATCATCTAACCTATAAGTTAGGAAGGAACACGAGGCTAGGGGAATGCCCCCTTCCTAAGTCATTGATCACATGGTTCTCCCTTTAATTCATCTGCCTTTTCCACCTCTTCTCAGAGCCCTCTCCTGGCAGAGACCAACATCAATCACCATCTCCTGTACATTTCTATTGTAAGTCTCTATCATAACACTCAGTCCCATCACCTCATAGAACATCTTTGTGCATAGGTTTCTATTGCAAGTGTCTCAGACTCTGAAACTACCCACCCATCTTTCAGTCTCTCTAATACCTATCATTTACACATAGCATGGTTCAGTAAATGTGCAGTGCATAAGCAGCCTATGACACTCTTCTTACAAACATTCTAACATATGTTTAGGGGACACAGAAAAAATGTAAAACTACTCTATTATTTTTGCATATTATTAAAGTGAATTATTAAAGTGAATTACATGAATATAGATAAGCCCAAGTCCAAGCTCTTCCACTTGCCAACTGTGTGATTTCCGGCTAGTCACTTAACAGCTCTGTGACCCAGTTTCTTCATCTATAAGTCAAAGAAATAGTACTAACTAGTAACAGGTAAATTTGGCCTTGGAGTAGAGACTGAAGCAGGGCCAAAGCTAATAGAGTTTTGCTAAGAGAACGCACGGGTCATAGCAAACACCCTCTTCCAACAACACAAGAGAAGACTCCACACATGGACATCATCAGATGACCAACACTGAAATCAAACTGATTATATTCTTTGCAGCCAAAGATGGATAAGCTCTATACAGTCAGCAAAAACAAGACCGGGAGCTGACTGTGGCTCAGATCATGAACACCTTATTGCTAAATTCAGCCTTCAATTGAAGAAAGTGGGGAAAACCACTAGACCAATCAGGTATGACCTAAATCAAATGCCTTATGATTATACAGTGGAAGTGAGAAATAGATTTAAGGGACTAGATCTGATAGACAGAGTGCCTGATGAACTATGGATGGAGGTTTGTGACATTTTACGGGAGACAGGGAGGAAGACCATCCCTAAGAAAACAAAATGCAAAAAACAAAATGGCTGTATCAGGAGGCCTTACAAATAGCTGTGAAAAGACTGGAAGCGAAAAGCAAAGGAGAAAAGGAAAGATATTCCCATTTGAATGCAGAGTTCCAAAGAAGAGCAAGGAGAGATAAGAAAGCCTTCCTCAGGGATCAATGCAAAGAAATAGAGGAAAACAATAGAATGGGAAAGACTAGAGATATCGTCAAGAAAATTAGAGATACCAAGGGAACATTTCATGCAAAGATGGGCACAATAAAAGACAGAAATGGTATGGACCTAACAGAAGCAGAAGATATTAAGAAGAGGTGGCAAGAATACACAGAAGAACTGTACAAAAAAGATCTTCATAACCCAGATAATCACGATGGTGTGATCACTTACCTAGAGCCAGATATCCTGGAATGTGAAGTCAAGTGGGCCTTAGGAATCATCACTGCGAACAAAGCTAGTGGAGATGATGGAATTCCAGTTGAGCTATGTCAAATCCTGAAAGATGATGCTGTGAAAGTGCTGCTGTCCACAAGTCAGCAAATTTGGAAAGCTCAGCAGTGGCCACAGGACTGGAAAAGGTCAGTTTTCTTTCCAATCCCAAAGAAAGGCAATGCCAAAGAATGCTCAAACTACTGCACAATTGCACTCATCTCACACGCTACTAAAATAATGCTCAAAATTCTCCAAGCCAGGCTTCAGCAATACATGAACCAAGAACTTCCAGATGTTCAAGCTGATTTTAGAAAAGGCAGAGGAACCAGAGATCAAATTGCCAACATCCGCTGGATCATCAAAAAAGCAAGAGAGTTCCAGAAAAACATCTATTTCTGCTTTATTGACTACGCCAAAGCCTTTGACTGTGTGGAACACAATAAACTGTAGAAAATTCTGAAAGAGATGGGCATAGCAGACCATCTGACCTACCTCTTGAGAAACCTGTATGCAGGTCAGGAAGCAACAGTTAGAACGGGACATGGAACAACAGACTGGTTCCAAATAGGAAAAGGAGTACATCAAGGCTGTATATTGTCACCCTGCTTATTTAACTTATATGCAGAGCACATCATGAGAAACGCAGGGCTGCAAGAAGCACAAGCTGGAATCAAGATTGCTGGGAGAAATGTCGATAACCTCAGATATGCAGATGACACCACCCTTATGGCAGAAAATGAAGAGGAACTAAAAAGCCTCTTGATGAAAGTGAAAGAGGAGACTGAAAAAGTTGGCTTAAAGCTCAACATTCAGAAAACTAAGATCATGGCATCTGGTCCCATCACTTCATGGCAAATAGATGGGGAGACAGTAGAAACAGTGTCAGACTTTATTTTTTTGGGCTCCAAAATCACTGCAGATGGTGATTGCAGCCATGAAATTAAAAGATACTCCTTGGAAGGAAAGTTATGACCAACCTAGATAACATATTAAAAAGCATAGACATTACTTTACCAACAAAGGTCTGTCTAGTCAAAGCTATGGTTTTTCCATAGTCATGTATGGATGTGACAGTTTGACTATAAAGAAAGCTGAGTGCAGAAGAATTGATGCTTTTGAACTGTTGTGTTGGAGAAGACTCTTGAGAGTCCTTTGGACTGCAAGGAGATCCAACCATTCCATCCTAGGGGAGATCAGTCCTGGGTGTTCATTGGAAGGACTGATGTTAAAGCTAAAACTCCAATACTTTGGCCACCTGATGCGAAGAGCTGACTCATTTGAAAAGACCCTGAGTCTGGCAAAGATCGAGGGCAGAAGGAGAAGGGGACGGCAAAGGATGAGATGGTTGGATGGCATCACCGACTCAATAGACATGAGTTTGGGTGAACTTCGTGAGTTGGTGATGGACAGGGAGGCCTGGAGTGCTGCAGTTCATGGGGTTGCAAAGAGTCGGACACGACTGAGCAACTGAAGTGACTGACTGACCCCCTTAATATCGTTATGAAGATCAAATAAATTTACATATGTAATGGGATTAGAACCAAGTCTGGTCACTGTAAACAGTCAGTAATTGCTACTTATTAGTCTATTAATTTGAAAATTATCGACTGTCATAATTGACAGTTAGAATTGTACATGGAACAACAGACTGGTTCCAAATTGGGAAAGGAGAACATCAAGGCTGTACACTGTCACCTTGCTTATTTAACCTATATGCAGATTACATCATGGGAAATGCTGGGCTGGAAGAAGCACAAGCTGGAATCAAGATTGCCAGGAGAAATATCAATAACCTCTGATAGGCAGATGACACCACCCTTATGGCAGAAAGCAAAGAAGATCTAAAGAGCCTCTTGAGGAGAGTGGAAAAGCTGGCTTAAAACTCAACATTCAAATAACTAAGATCACGGCATCCAGCCCCATCACTTCATGGCAAATAGATGGGGAAACAATGGAAACAGTGACAGACTTTATTTTGGGGGGCTCCAAAATCACTGCAGATGGTGATTGTAGCCATGAAATTAAAACATGCTTGATCCTCAAAAGAAAAGCTAGGACCAACCTAGACAGTATATTAGAAAGCAGAGACAGTACTTTGCCAACAAAGGTCTGTCTAGTCAAAGCTATGATTTTTCCAGTAGTCATGTATGGATGTGAAAGTTGCACCAATAAGAAAACTGAGAGCCGAAAAATTGATGCTTCTGAACTGTGGTGCTGGAGTAGACTCTTGAGAGTCCCTTGGACTACAAGGAGATCCAACCAGTCAATCTTAAAGGAAATCAGTCCTGAATATTCATTGAAAGTGAATATTCATTCACTGATCCTGAAGCTAAAACTACAGTACTTTGGCCACCTGATGTGAAGAACTGACTCACTGGAAAAGACCCCAGTGCAGGAAAAGACTGAAGGCAGAAGGAGAAGGGGATGACAGAGGGTGAGATGGTTGTACTGCATCACGGAGTCGATGGACATGAGTCTGAGCAAGCTCCAGGAGCTGGTGATAGACAGGGAAGCCTGACATGCTGCAGTCCATGGGGTTGCGGGAGTCGGACATGACTGAGCAACTGAACTGATTATTGACTGAGGCCCTATGCTACATATTTAGACTATAAAAACAGAAAAACAAAACAAAAAGGCCTCACTGTAGCTTGGAAAGCAGAGATAGTACAGATAAATACCCTACACAAGTGTCATTTCAAGAGCTAAAACAATGTAAAGATCTGCATCCATCTGAAGAATCGGCAGATGGATGAATGGAGAAAATGCTCCGGACCTATTAGCTATCAATTGCTGAAGAGGCTCTTAACATTTCCAGATTCTCAGCACTTTGAGCTCTTACAGAAGGGGATGCTAGTGGCAATACCACCAGGTCCCCTTCCCCAGACTTTATATCCCTGCCATGCTGTCCTGTGTGTGTGTGTGTGTGTGTGTGTGTGTGTGTGTGTGTGTGTGTGTGTGTGTGTGTACACCAAATGACAGGGTTTAGCAACCTTAGGGGTCCCCTTCAGGTCAGAAGGAAGGTGGCGTATTCTGACTCTGAATTTGTCTCTATATTATACTTCTAGGCACATCATCTCTCTGCACAGCCTCCCACTAAATCTCCGTTGAGTTACCTGGCTGGGAGCAGACAGGCACTGTAGTGCCAGCTCAGGCCCATGTCAGGGTCTACCGCAGGGCTCTACTGCGGGGACCAGCCCCTGGTGAGTCTGGAGTGCTAGGATCTAGATGCAGAGTGAGAAGAAACACTGAAGGAGCTTGACCAAAAGCAGCATTCCCATCTGGATTCCTTTACCAGTGAGGAACAGAAATCTAACTCAAAGGTTGCTTACACAAGGTAGGATGTTATTAGCTCATGTTATATAGCTCATGTAAAAGAGCCAGAGATGCTATCTTAGTGAAGGTGACAGGGAATGCTTCTTTCAGAATTGACATCTGAACTGGGACCAGAATGGAGTACAGGGCAAACCATGCGACTGTCTGAGGAAAGAACGGGTCAGGTAAAGGAGGCAACAGATACAAAGGCTCAGAGGTGAGAAGTGGAATTCAGTGAGTGAAGGAGAAAATGGCAAGAAGTGAGGTCAGGGAGATCATGAGGCCAGAGCACCTCGGACTTTATGCCCTGTGGTAAGGACTGTGCGACCTACTGAATAGACAAACCAAGCCCTCATACTCAGGCCTAGAATCTCCTCTATCCAAACCTTGTGGACTGACAGTAAGGAAGGGGCAGATTCCACGGAAAATCAGAGAGTACCAGGAAGTAGATTAAAGGATGTTGCATAGAAAAGAAAGGTGGGGGAGAGAGGGAAGCACAACATCTATTATCAGAAAATCACAGACTTCTGATAATAAACTAACTTCATCTGGAACAAGTCCCACTTTCCCAATCACATCACGTTTTACAATTGAACAGCCGGGTGATGATTCGAGGGTCTTGGAATCATAACACTAACACAGCTTTCCCTCTATGGAATGCAAATCTGAATGAACCAACTCCAATGCCCAAAATGGAAAACACACACATACATAGTCTGACAAAAATGACTTGATGAAAGAGACATTAATAAGACCACACAGTGATTCTCTCACAGCTTTGTTCTTGCATGCTTGTAATTACTTTGCAACCCCCTTATAAAGGACTAGGAAGCAACACATATTTATGTCTATTTCAATTCAGGCACTGTTTTGACATGATCTGATCATGGCCAGGCTTCACATTAGAGACTGGAAATTAACAAGTGATTTTGTTTGTGATCTGAGCCTGAGGCATCAAAGAGGAATAGGTTGGTTGGTCAACAGTCATATTAGATCAGTGTTTACAATGTAGCCAGGATGTACAGGAACCTTAAGCAAGTTCTGAGGCCAAGGTGGCCTGTGCCGAGGACATCTTGCAGGTGAGGGTCAGGAGACCCCTAACTTTTATGGAGCTTCAATCAGCCACAGCCCAGAAGTAAATTCTGAAAGCAGAGAGAGGAGCTATTTATTCATTCAAAGTAGACTTAATTCCCTCTATGGAGAGCTGACAGCTCTATAAGGTACTGAAGCAAAGGGTGCCAAGTCTGCTTTCAGGGGGTTACAGCCCAGATGGATACCAAAAGGGAAGGTGGGGTGGCAGTGCCTCAATGCAGAAACATCTAAGTCCAAAAGAGGTGCCCTATGGTAAAACTATAGAATGGGCTCGGGTTCTCGGTTTTTTAAATGAATGGTATGTAAGACACACTTGGGATAGATATAGCAAACTGGCTCAACTTAAAAATAGTGGGAGGAGAGAAAACTAATTGGCACATAAAAGTAAAATGCACAGCCTAATGCCAGCTGTAGCCACAGCAGGATTCAGAGTATCAACCTTGTCATCGTGTACCTCCATGTCTGCATGTGTGAGCCTGAATGCATGGCCTGTATCACTGATGGGCTTTGTTCTCAATAAGCACTCCCCTTATGGAGCTAAGGGAACATAGCTGTGGCATCTCCACAGTATATCCCAGCAGCTGAGCTACACTTATTTTTCTGAAAAAGTCCCTAATGGGGTTTCTTTGGGCTGACCCAAGTCAAGCACTTATCCTGAGATAAATGACTGTCAGGGGAAGAAACACACAGACTGTCCAGACCTGGGCCATGTGTCACACATCACCCCACCCCACTATGGCCTAGAATGAAGAAAGAAAGGCAAAATGCAGCTGCCTGAGCTGGGGAGTTGGATACTTGGAAGGCAGGACACAGCAGACATCCATGCCAGAAGGGGTAGGTGTCCTTTGAGCTCAAATCTGTCCAAAACATGCATTAACCTGATTATGCAAGTCTAACATGGAATCCTGGAGAGCCTTGGGGGCGGGAGCAGGGCCATAAATGATTCCACAGGGCTCCAGGCCAGGCAGTCCTTCCCAGTAAACACAACTCCATGCTGTGTCAGTCCATCATTTCCATTTTATTCCTCTGCACTTTGGAAAGATTCCCATCCTTGGCCCCTTAAGAGACCACTTGAAACATACACTTTGCTGATGCATTGTTAGATAAGCTCATTTTCCACCAGTCATTCATCCATCCACCCAAACATACTTGTTTGGTCAGTGTGAATCTATTCAAGTTCAATATGACAGAATACAAGTCATGGATTTTAATTCTAAACATTTCCAATAGCAATAGACTATCATTTGTATCACCAAATGACACTAGAATACTGTGCATATTCCATGAAAAACTACTGAAGTGGCTAACTACTTCTCTCAACAGGCCAGGTATAGAATTATATATATAAAATTTCCTACTAATAAATACACTTGTGCTTATTATTGGTATCCCTTATAGCAGAGTCTTGTAGCCCAGGTACTTCATTTCCCAGTATCCTCCAGGCAGGGTACAGGTTGGATTTAGAAAGTGAGAGGCCTCCTGGGAGACCTGCAAGAGCAGGAGAAGCAGAGCAGTCATATTGACCCTAAAGCAATGAGCCACATGTATTTGAGCTTCAGCTGGAGGCTTTTTCAGCTGGAGGGCAGAAGGAGCCTTTGCCAGAAGCTTCCAGCATGTTCTAGCAAATCATCTACCTCAGTACTGAAGGCAGCTGAAATTATAGGTGGTATATCACCTGGTATCCCCAAACTTCCTGGTTTCCTAAAAATAAGAGTTGGCTTTCTCTGATATTGCTTCCCTCAGCCTTGAATTCCCTGTGTTCAAGCACTTCCTGTTTGAAACACCTGAAGAGATTTCTGTGTCTTTCCTTACACTTTCAAAAGTTTAAAATCTGTCAGCAGTGTATCTGTCTAACACAGTGCACATGATAACAGCATATCATTTCAAACCTAAGGAAAGAGCCCAGAAAGACTGTGGCTTCTGTTTAATTAGGCTGAAAACTTCACTTCAAACTTTTGCATGCAAAATGTTAGACTTAAATATCAACCCAACCTCCATAAAACATCTTTCTTTTCCAATGAAAAAATGAATTGTTAGCAATATTACCCAAAGCCTACAATTTGTTTTGAAATGCACCAAAAGTAAGATGTATTAATATATGGGATGGGTAGATGGACAGATATGTGTGATAAGTATATAGATAAGTATAGTTTTGGGGAGCAAAACTTTAAATTTTGCTGTATGTTTGAACTTTTTCAAAACAAAATGTTGTTGGGGGAACACTATAAGCTCAAATTAAAGAATAACATTGATGGAAGTAATATTACTAAGCATTTTTTAAAAGTCAATGGGATTTTGCTTGCCTATAACCTGAATGTTCTAACATCATTTCTCTTGCAATAATGTCACTTTTCTTTGTCCTTTGTCACAATCAAAAACAAGTTAAGCACTGCTACTTGTCACCCTTGAGGAAATCTTTCCTCCAAAAAATAACCCTGCAGTATCATTAAATACGTGCATGTAAAATTCATAATTAATTATTCAGTAAATATTTACATGTCATCACAAACTATACTCTTTAAAGCCATGAGAAAATTAAGGTTTGACAATTATATTGCATATTATTTTCCACCCTGTAATTACCAGGAACCAGTGGTGTCACTAGGAGTTTTAATTCTACCCACTAGAGTGCATCTTACAACTCACTCTCCCAAAAAAAAAAAAAAAAGTTGTTTCTACTAGTTTAAAAGGCTATTAATGAGGATTTATTTAAATTTAGTTTCCAATATTTTCATAGGTAAAATATTCCAATCTGGTCTCCTGCACATCAGGAAACATTCATTCCTCATTCAAGGGATACCTTTGATTTATTTGCACTATAGACAGCACTGTCCTCGGTGAATAGGTTATACGTTCTTCTTCTTGGGGCTTAAAATCTGGTGAGGAGGAAACAAAAGCCAGATACATTAAAAGATAATTTCAGATACTGATGAATTCCATAAGAAGAGGCATAAACCAGCAATGAGAGGACAATGGTTAGGCTGGAGAGTGAGGGTGGTGTTTTGCATAGGATAGGAGCAGATTCTATCTTAGGCAAGCTTACCAAGGAAGGCTGCCTTAAGAAGGAGAATCTGAGCTAAATCCTGAATAAAAAAGAGGAACCAGATCTGCCAAGGAAGATTCCACTCAGAGAGAACCCCACAAGAAGGGGCACTGCAGAGAGAACTGGGCTTGGTGAGTTCATAAAACAAGCAGAAGGTCTGTGTGCTAACTTGGCAGGAGTGAGGCTGGGAAAGGCGGGCAGGACCAAGATCTTGCAATAGCCTTGCCAATGAATGGGTTTTGGTTTCAATGTAAATAAAATGAGAAATAATGGAGGGTGATAAGCTCTCTGCAATAACAAAATGAACTTCCAGAGTTAACACAGTTGCTTTTATGTATAAATTCTAAAGACGGCAACATAAGGCCAGTACAGCCACTACAAAGGGATGCCTGAAGATCTGTGGTGATGCTGCTAATCCTTGCTTCTGCTGCTGCTGCTAGACAATAATAATGAGAAGAAACAATTACTAAGCACTTCCTGTGTGTGCAGAATTGGAACACATGCTTTACAGGCCCCCAGGAATGACGTCAAGTCCCTTCTCTCATTTTGCAGTTGACGATCCTGAGGATCAGAGAGAGAAATGAACTTCCCTAAATCACCCAGCCTCTGAATTCAGGGAGTTCCAACGTCCCTCTTCTTCACCACTGAATCAAGTGATGCACCATATGCAAGTCCTTTTGATGGCATGCTTGGGAAACCTGAGAAAGACAGCATCCGTAAGCTGGTCATCAATGAGATGATATTGCTCTCTGGTTTGTTTTGTCCTAGCTCATCCTAGCCCAAATAGATACACACACACACACACACACACACACACACGTTGAGGGGAGGAAGAGAGAAGGAAAGAAGATACAGAAAGAAGAAAAACAACTGGAAGTTGTCTTCCAGTCAAGTTTATCATCTCTCTCTGTGGCAACAGCAACACACTCATAGCCTGTTTAGTACATAAAAGAAAAAGAGAGTGTTCCCTTGCAGTGGGCAATAGTTCATATTTTCCTTTCTGGCCCACTGTAAACAGGTTATGGTGTTTTATTCCTGCACACCCATCACTCAAGCCTTAGAAGAAAAACATTGTTCCCAAATGTTTTCTTACTGCAGCGCCTTTGTGTGCTGGTGATTGCTGTAATTTAACCTCCATAATAAGAGAGTCATCACTGGATGACAATTTATAGCACAGTTTCAGGACTGTTTGCTTCTTTGCTTGTGTTGCACTGTGATTACGATTCACCGATGTTGCCTGCCCTCGGGGTACACTCCCAGAGCCCTGCCAACAGCCGCTGGGTCTGACAAGGCTCTCGCTTAAGGCACCCAAACCCTTTGGAGGCAAAAGCCAGACTACATCTTAATGACCAGGATGGGCAGTGAAACAATTTATAAAGCATTCCGGGTGATATGGCTGCCCACTGCATAGTGCATCTTCCTGGTAAATTACTTTGAAGACACACATACAGATGTCCAATGTTATATAATTATTTGCCTGGCTGATTCATGGGATGGTGGGAGGGGGTGGTAGTGCAGGGAATGGCATTGGGACAATACTGCCAATGACAAACAAAAAAATAGGAAAAGATAAAATGATAAAATGTGGGACTACAGAGGAACAAAATCAAGTTATTAGAAACAGCAAAAGGGCTGCAGCAACAAATCTTCCTCCACCCAAAAGATCTAACCTAGTCCTCCCCACAGGGCCTTCAACTTCAAACAGTGGGGAATTAGCTCTGTTTTCTGCTAATGTAGAGATGGCACAAGTCAAGCAATGCAGGCACTAATTAGCCAGGTTGTTAAAGGTACACCCACTTAAAAGGAATTCTTAAACTAAAGGGGGTTGTGTAGCTACAGAAATGACAGACAGGGGCTTTGTCAGTCGTTCAACTCTTTGCGATCCCATGGACTATAGCCCGCCAGGCCTCTGTCCATGGGATTTTCGAGCCAAGAATACTAGAGTGGGTTGCCATTTCCTCCTCCAGGGCATCTTCCTAACCCAGGGATTGAACCGGTGTCTCCTATGTCTCCTGCATTGGCAGGTGAATTCTTGACCACTAAGCCACCTGGGAAATCCTATATGCTAGCATACCACCATACTATTCAGTTTCTCAGTCTATCATCCTGTGGACAGATAGCTCTGTGTGTGTGTGTGTGTGTGTGTGTGTGTGTGTGTGTGTGTGTGTGTATGTACCTACAACTCAGACTGAAGATTGAGTTACTCATACTCCTATCATTGATCATCATGCAAGGTCCCCTCTTGATTTATACTTCCCCCTTCAGCTCTGACCCACACTCTTACCCCTTGTCCCCATAGACACCCACTCTAATGAATACGATAGACATCCTTAACTGTGTGTGTGTTTATGTAAAATGCATGTTGTTTTACATGCATTTAATTTATACAAATACTATTGTATTATGCTATAAGTCTTGTTCTATCTTTTACGCACTGTTTCACACCAGGTCAGCATGGGTTGCTCTATTTACATCTGGTACATCTGACCTGTTCCCTTCCTTAACGACAGGGTCCTAAAGAATCTACAACCACCACCCCCAAACCATGCCACAACCCATCTCCTCATCTCATCTTTCCTGACTACATTTCTTTAAATCAATGCACATAGCTTAGATAAATTAGTTTTAAAGGGCACTTACATCTGTTCTTTGCAGGATTAAAATATACATATAACTATTAAAATTGTCAGGCAGTTATGTCTGTGTGATTCCTGGGCTCCCCTCACTTCATTAGAGGCTGGCCTAGGACTGCCCGCACTGGACACCAGCCTATACCCTGCTAAAAGTCTGGGGCTGACAAGCTCAGGTTACCAACAGAGTTCTCTTCCCCAAATGTTCTCTCTACTCTGCATCCTTGCCTCCCCTCAGACAAATCAGGGCTGCAGGAGGACCAAGTGAAACCTTGGAGCATTGCCCGCTGTCCCCTGGGAGAACACTGCAAGGCCAGGCATGACCCACATCATCTTTCTTCTGCAAGGAGATGCAAAAGGGGCGGGTCAGACACCCCAAAGTCAGACAATCCAGAACCGATTCGTCTGCTAAATGCAGCTGAAAATAAAGCAATGCTCTTGGCTTCATTCTCTCCAGCCACTGAAGCACAGTTGGCTGGAGGAGAGGGACAGAGGACAAAGGAGCCAAGCCTCCCACTGAGATCTGGAGGAGCCCTCTCTCACGGTAACGCTTCCGATTACTGAAAGGGTTGTATACTTTCCTGAGGTAAGGGAGGGTGAACATAAATGAAAAACAGAGAGAAAAGTGGGCAAGATGACAGAGTTGCCCTCCCCACAAAGGGGAAGGTAGACAGCAAGTGAAAGTGATGCAGAGACAAAAGTGCAAATCCTCCTGCAGCTTCCTGCATCCTCAGGAGGACACTCCAACCTCTCAGCGAACACCTACTGGATCCTCAAGCCAGGTAGTGAGCTGCTGCCAGGAGGTGGGGAGCAAGATGGACCCAGCCACGGCCCCAGTAGGGGGTATCAAGAGAAGCATTTCAAATAACCACATAAATAGATCACATTTATCCCACTTCAACAGGCCCTGTGCTGCCCCATCACCCCCCAGATCTCCCAATGTTCCCTCGTCTTGTTCCCTCCAACCTATATCATCCTTCTTTCAACTTCTTCAACTTGCCATGTGTTCTGCTCACTCTCCAGCCTCACACGTGCTGTTGCTCCTGCCCAGAGCCCCTTCCCTTTGCCACTTCATGGGACACAGCTCACAGTCCACAACGGGAGCACGATGTTAAAGGATGCAGGGCTGAGGACAGACACAGCAGCCGAGATGAGTACTTGTACTCATACACAGGCCACACAGGTGGCTTAGGCAGAAGAGAAGACAAATAAATCGAGCCCCTATTACCAAACCTTTATTTTCTCCTCCTTGAAATCACAGGAATTCTCTTAAGAAATGAGTATCTTATCCTACTCTCAACAGACATTAGCTGGAAGCATATGCTCACCCTGCCCTGCCCAATTCCCTCATAAAGTAACCTGATAAATGAGAAAACATGAACAAACTTGATTTAGAGGGACTGAGACCCCACATCCCAATTCTGTCAAAGCAGCAAAAAGTAAATACCTGTGCCCAGGTCCCATAGGCACGCCACAAGAGAACAGAGCCCTTGCATGGGGAGGGTTTGGGAGGGGTTCAGCAGACCAGGGGCATAGGCATTGAATGACGCTCTCCAAGGACTCCCTTCAGGAGAGGGGACATCACCCCCTTAACTGAGGGTCCCTTACAAATTGCCTTCAGAAGGGAAGCCACTGCAAGGTGTGGATGCAAGAGTTAGAAGCTGGACTTAGACAGACCTGAACTAAAATTCCAGCTCTTCTACTTAGCAGCTGTGTGACCTTGAGCAAGTCAGTCAGACTCAAGTGACTACCCCTGGAGCTCACTGCAGGATGAGATGACACTACTCAGGCGGCACATTAGAATATCCTGGAGACTTTATGAAAACCCTCCTTGCCAAGGCCACACCCTAAACCAAGTCAATGAGAACCCTGACAGACCAGTCAGCCATAAGTATTTTGTAAGCCTCCAAGTGATTTCAATGTGCAGTCAAGTTTGAGAAGCAATGGGTGAATCCCTTTCTGCCTGAAATATTGCCCTTTAACCACCAGCAGCAGTATCACCTGTGAACTCATAAGAACTGTAAACTCAGATGACTGAAACGCCATCTTCTCCCAGGTTATTCTGATGAAATTTATGCTATGAAAAGTGCTGAGATCATTCACTTTAAGTGCTTAGCATAGTTACTTGCCCCTGGCAGCCACTGTTGATGGGATCTTATTAACAACCTAAGGATAGGGAGTATAGGACAGAGGTTGAAAAAAGTCTGTCTAGGTTGCAATCTCAACTACCTACAGCCGATAGTGTAATAGGTTTCTTATAATAATAAACTGAGCCTCAGTTGCTTCACCTAACACATGGGTTAATAATTGGTGATGAAGGTGGTGAAGGTGAAGTCGCTCAGTCGTGTCCAACTCTTTGCAACCCCATGGACTGTAGCCCACCAGGCTCCTCTGTCCATGGGATTTTCCAGGTAAGAATACTGGAGTGGGTTGCCATTTCCTTCTCCAATAACTGGTGATAACACTACCCAACTCAGAGAAGATTGTGAGTATCAAATCAGATAATATGGAAACATAGCTTGTCAGATAACATAGCTTATCAGAGTCAGCAGCCCTGTTGTGATTGCAGCAGTAAGGATACAACTTTTTAGGTGATAGCAGTGGGTTGATTAAATGTCACAGCTGAAAGGAACTCACCTTAAATTGCAAGGATACTTTTAAACAAATGATGGTGGGACAACTGATATTCACATGAAGAAATGAAATTGGATCATTAGTTCAGTTCAGTTCAGTCGCTCAGTCGTGTCCAACTCTTTGTGACCCCATGAATCACAACATGCCAGGCCTCCCTGTCCATCACCAAATCCCGGAATTTACTCAAACTCATGTCCATTGAATCAGTGATGCAATCCAGCCATCTTATCCTCTGTCGTCCCCTTCTCCTCCTGCCCACAATCCTTCCCAGCATCACGATCTTTTCCAATGAGTCAACTTTTTGCATGAGGTGGCCAAAGCATTGGAGGTTCAGCTTTGGCATCAGTCCTTCCAATGAACACCCAGAACTGAACTCCTTTAGGATGGACTAGTTGGATCTCCTTGCAGTCCAAGGGACTCTCAAGAGTCTTCTCCAACATCACAGTTCAAAAGCATCAATTCTTCTGCACTCAGCTTTCTTCACAGTCCAACTCTTACATCCATGCATGACTATGGAAAAACCATAGCCTTAACTAGATGGACCTTTGTTGGTAAAGTAATGTCTCTGCTTTTTAATATGCTATCTAGGTTGGTCATAACTTTCCTTCTAAGGAGTAAGTATCTTTTAATTTCATGATGCAATCACCATCTGCAGTGATTTTGGAGCCCAAAAAAATAAAGTCTGACACTGTTTCCACTGTCTCACCATCTATTTCCCATGAAGTGATGGGACCAGATGCCATGATCTTAGTTTTCTGAATGTTGAGCTCTAAGCCAACTTTTTCACTCTCCTCTTTCACTTTCATCAAGAGGCTTTTTAGTTCCTCTTCACTTTCTGCCATAAGGGTGGTGTCATCGGCATATCTGAGGTTATTGATATTTCTCCTGGCAATCTTGATTCCAGCTTGTGCTTCTTCCAGCCCAGCATTTCCCATGATGTACTCTGTATGTAAGTTAAATAAGCAGGGTGACAATATACAGCCTTGATGTACTCCTTTTCCTATTTGGAACCGGTCTGTTGTTCCATGTCCCATTCTAACTGTTGCTTCCTGACCTGCATACAGGTTTCTCAAGAGGCAGGGCAGGTGGTCTGGTATGCCCAGCTCTTTCAGAATGTTCCACAGTTTACTGTGATCCACACAGTCAAAGGCTTTGGCGTAGTCAGTAAAGCAGAAATAGATGTTTTTCCGGAATTCTCTTGCTTTTTCGATGATCCAGTGGATGCTGGCAATTTGATCTCTGGTTCCTCTGCCTTTTCTAAAATCAGCTTGAACATCTGGAAGTTCTTGGTTCATGTATTGCTGAAGTCTGGCTTGGAGAATTTTGAGCATCACTTTACTAGCATGTGAGATGAGTGCAATTGTTCGGTAGCTTGAGCATTCTTTAGCATTGCCTTTCTTTGGGATTCGAATGAAAACTGACCTTTTCCAGTCCTGTGGCCACTGCTGAGCTTTCCAAATTTGCTGACACATGGAGAGCAGTGCTTTCACAGCATCATCTTTCAGGATTTGACATAGCTCAACTGGAATTCCATCATCTCCACTAGCTTTGTTTGTAGTGATGCTTTCTAAGGCCCACTTGACTTCACATTCCAGGATGTCTGGCTCTAGGTGAGTGATCACACCATCATGATTATCTAGGTTGTGAGGATATTTTTTATACAGTTCTTCTGTGTATTCTTGCCACCTCTTCTTAATATCTTCTGCTTCTGTTAGGTCCATACCATTGTCTTCCTTTATTGTGCCCATCTTTGCATGAAATGTTCCCTTGGTAACTGTAATTTTCTTGAAGAGATCTCTGTTCTTGCCTTGAGAACCCCATGAACAGTATGAAAAGGCAAAAACGACAGGATACTGAAAGAGGAACTCCCCAGGTTGGTAGGTGCCCAATATACTACTGAAGATCAGTGGAGAAATAACTCCAGAAAGAATGAAGGGATGGAGCCAAAGCAAAAACAATGCCCAGTTGTGGATGTGACTGGTGATAGAAGCAAGGTCCGATGCTGTAAAGAACAATATTGCATAGGAACCTGGAATGTTAGGTCCATGAATCAAGGCAAATTGGAAGTGGTCAAACAGGAGATGGCAAGAGTGAATGTTGACATTCTTTCAATCAGCAAACTAAAATGGACTGGATTGGGTGAATTGAACTCAGATGACTATTATATCTACTACTGAGGGCAGGAATCCCTTAGAAGAAATGGAGTAGCCATCATAGTCAACAAAAGAGCCCAAAATGCAGTACTTGGATGCAATCTCAAAAGTGACAGAATGATCTCTGTTCATTTCTAAGGCAAACCATTCAATATCACAGTAATCCAAGTCTATACCCCAATCAGTAATGCTGAAGAAGCTGAAGTTGAATGGTTCTATAGACCTATAAGACCTTTTAGAACTAACACCCAAAAAAGATGTCCTTTTCATTATAGGGGACTGGAATGCAAAAGTAGGAAGTCAATCAGACTCTACTACAAAGCCACAGTCATCAAGACAGTATGGTACTGGCACAAAGACTGAAATATAGATCAATGGAACAGAACAGAAAGCCCAGAGATAAATCCACGAACCTGTGGACACCTTATCTTTGACAAAGGAGGCAAGGACATACAATGGAAAAAAGACAACCTCTTTAACAAGTGGTGCTGGGAAAACTGGTCAACCACTTGTAAAAGAATGAAACTAGAACACTTTCTAACACCATACACAAAAACAAACTCAAAATGGATTAAAGATCTAAATGTAAGACCAGAAACTATAAAACTCCTAGAGGAGAACATAGGCAAAACACTCTCCGACATAAATCACAGCAAGATCCTCTATGACTCACCTCCCAGAATATTGGCAATAAAAGCAAAAATAAACAAATGGGACCTAATGAAACTTAAAAGCTTTTGCACTACAAAGGAAACTATAAGTAAGGTGAAAAGACAGCCCTCAGATTGGGAGAAAATAATAGCAAATGAAGAACAAACAAAGGATTAATCTCAAAAATATACAAGCAACTCCTGCAGCTCAATTCCAGAAAAATAAATGACCCAATCAAAAAATGGGCCAAAGAACTAAACAGACATTTCTCCAAAGAAGACATACAGATGGCTAACAAACACATGAAAAGATGCTCAACATCACTCATTATCAGAGAAATGCAAATCAAAACCACAATGAGGTACCATTACACGCCAGTCAGGATGGCTGCTATCCAAAAGTCTACAAGCAATAAATGCTGGAGAGGGTGTGGAGAAAAGGGAACCCTCTTACACTGTTGGTGGGAATGCAAACTAGTACAGCCGCTATGGAAAACAGTGTGGAGATTTCTTAAAAAACTGGAAATAGAACTGCCATATGACCCAGCAATCCCACTTCTGGCATACACACTGAGGAAACCAGATCTGAAAGAGACACGTGCACCCCAATGTTCATCGCAGCACTGTTTATAATAGCCAGGACATGGAAGCAACCTAGTGCCCATCAGCAGATGAATGGATAAGGAAGCTGTGGTACATATACACCATGGAATATTACTCAGCCGTTAAAAAAGAATTCATTTGAACCAGTTCTAATGAGATGGATGAAACTGGAGCCCATTATACAGAGTGAAGTAAGCCAGAAAGATAAAGAACATTACAGCATACTAACACATATATATGGAATTTAGAAAGATGGTAACGATAACCCTATATGCAAAACAGAAAAAGAGACACAGAAGTACAGAACAGACTTTTGAACTCTGTGGGAGAAGGTGAGGGTGGGATGTTTCAAAGAACAGCATGTATACTATCTATGGTGAAACAGATCACCAGCCCAGGTGGGATGCATGAGACAAGTGCTCGGGCCTGGTGCACTGGGAAGACCCAGAGGAATCGGGTGGAGAGGGAGGTGGGAGGGGGATCGGGATGGGGAATACGTGTAAATCTATGGCTGATTCATATCAATGTATGACAAAACCCACTGAAATGTTGTGAAGTAATTAGCCTCCAAACTAATAAAAAAATTAAAAAAAAAAAAAAAAAATAGAACTGCCATATGACCCAGCAATACCACCTCTGGGCATACACACTGAAGAAACCAGATCTGAAAGAGACACGTGCACCCCAATGTTCATCGCAGCACTGTTTATAATAGCCAGGACATGGAAGCAACCTAGATGCCCATCAGCAGATGAATGGATAAGGAAGCTGTGTACATATACACCATGGAATATTACTCAGCCGTTAAAAAGAATTCATTTGAATCAGTTCTAATGAGATGGATGAAACTGGAGCCCTTATACAGAGTGAAGTAAGCCAGAAAGATAAAGAACATTACAGCATACTAACACATATATATGGAATTTAGAAAGATGGTAACGATAACCCTATATGCAAAACAGAAAAAGAGACACAGATGTACAGAACAGACTTTTGGACTCTGTGGGAGAAGGCGAGGGTGGGATGTTTCGAGAGAACAGCATGTATATTATCTATAGGGAAACAGATCACCAGCCCAGGTGGGATGCATGAGACAAGTGCTCAGGCCTGATGCACTGGGAAGACCCAGAGGAACTGGGTGGAGAGGGAGGTGGGAGGGGGGATCGGGATGGGGAACAAATATAACTCCATGGCTGATTCATGTCAATGTATGACAAAACCCACTGCAATGTTGTGAAGTAATTAGCCTCCAACTAATAAAAATAAATGAAAAAAAAAAAGATTAAAAAAAAAGTAGGAAGTCAAGAAACACCTGGAGTAACAGGCAAATTTGGCCGTGGAGTATGGAATGAAGCAGGGCAAAGGCTAATAGAGTTTTGCCAAGAGAACACACTGGTCATAGCAAACACCCTCTTCCAATGACACAAGAGATGACTCTACACATGGACATCACCAGATGACCAACACTGAAATCAAACTGATTATATTCTTTGCAGCCAAAGATGGATAAGCTCTATACAGTCGGCAAAAACAAGACCAGGAGCTGACTGTGGCTCAGATCATGAACCCCTTATTGCCAAATTCAGACTTCAATTGAAGAAAGTGGGGAAAACCACTAGACCATTCAGGTATGACCTAAATCAATTCCCTTATGATTATACAGTGGAAGTGAGAAATAGATTTAAGGGACTAGAGCTGATAGACAGAGTGCCTGATGAACTATGGACGAAGGTTCGTGACATTGTACAGGAGACAGGGATCAAGAACATCCCAATGGAAAAGAAATGCAAAAAAGCAAAATGGCTGTCTGTGGAGGCCTTACAAATAGCTATGAAAAGAAGAGAAGCGAAAAGCAAAGGAGAAAAGGAAAGATATTCCCATTTGAATGCAGAGTTCCAAAGAATAGCAAGGAGAGATAAGAAAGCCTTCCTCAATGATCAATGCAAAGAAATAGAGGAAAACAACAGAATGCAAAAGTTGGATCATCACTTCAAACTAAATCCAAAAGTTAACTTAGAATGGATCAAAGACCTAAATGTAAGAACTAAAAAACTATAAAACTCTTAGAAGAGAACACACACAGATCATGGATTAGGCAATGGTTTCTTAGATATGATACCAAAAGTACAAGCAACAAAGAAGGAAAAATAAATTATACTTTGTCAAAGTTATAAAGGACTATCAAAGGAAAGTGAAAGTGAAAAGACAACCCACAGGATGGGAAAAAGTATGTTCAAACCATAAATCCTGTAAGGTACTAGTATCTAGAATACACAAATAACTCATTAAAAGACTAACACAATTTTTTCAATGGCAAAGGATTCGCATATAAATTTCTCCAAGGAAGAAACACAAATAAGATATACAATAAGCACATGAAAAGATGCTCAACAGTATTAGTCATTAGGGAAGTGCAAGTCAAAAACACAATGAGATACTACTTTACCCTCACCAGGATGGCTATAATCAAAATGTCAGATAACAAACAAGTATTGTCAAGGATATGGGGAAGTCAAACTCTCATACACTAGTGGTAGCAATATAAAATTACACAGCCACTTCAGAAAAGTCTGACAGTTCCTCGAAAGGTTAAACATAGAGTTATCATGTGAGCCAGCAATCCCTCATATATACACAAAAGAAATCAAAACATATGTCTATATAAAAATGTGTACACAAATGTTCACCGCCGTATTACTCATTATAGCTAAAAAGTGGAAGCAACTCAACTGATTATCAACTGATGAATGAATAAACAATGAACGGATGTGATATATCCATATGGTGGGATAATACGTCACTGTAACAAAGAATGAAGTATTGATACTTGTTACATATACTATGGGTATATAACCTTACATAAACCTTGAAAACATCACGCTCAGTGACAGAAACCAGCCACAAAAGACCACACATTATTTTATTCCATTTACATGAACTGTCCAGCATAGGTAAATCTATAGAAATAGAAAGGAGAATAGTGTTTTGAGGAAGAAAGAATACTGATAAAGGGTATAGGGTTTTCTCTTCGGGTTGATGAAACTATTGGGGTGATGGGTGTGCAAATTATATGAATATACTAAAAAAAATTGAACTGTATACTTGAGGTGTGTGAATTGTATCATATGTGAATTATATCTCAGTAAATCTGTTAAAAAACTGCAAAAGCAACTGGACGCTGAACCAATGATTAGATAACTGTTTTTTAAATGCTAATAACTCAGTTATTAAAACAAGTTATACACATGAGAAATATCAGAGAGGAAATGTGAGAATCTAATTTAAAATCATTGACTATGCAAATGTGAAATTTCAAAATATGCAAATGAATCACACCATAATAAAAAGGAAGGATACATGGGGCTAATTTCTTCCTGTTAATTCTGCTAAAATAACTCCTTTATTGTTCCATTCCTGCCATGGTGAGCTCTTGATGTTGTTGTTGTTGAAGGCTTAATACTCTTTTTTCTTGAACAAAGTCTGTTGAATTATTTTTTCTATAAGATGCCTGCACAGAGAGATAACTGCTCCATATTCAAATGTAACCACTTTGAACATTTTTCACCCCCTTCTTCATGTGAGATATTATCCCAGTCATCATTCTAGTAGCAGAGTATGTGGTGGGGGGAGGGGATTTAGGCAGAGAGGGTATCACTTTGATTTCTGTTTCCTGATTCTGGGAATGATAACAGATCAGGAATTATTTACATGACTTTGAGATGAGAGAAAAGGCACAATGAAACAAACCCAACTCACAGATAAGAGCCCAAAACAAAAGCTAAAATTAATGTTAAAGGTGAAGAAAATCTCAGAAACAGTCCCATCCAGTCAATCACAAACTTGACAAAGAAAACCTTTGTCTCCTTATAGGGTGTTCTTATCCTCTTTCTTCTGAACAATCTTTCTTTTGCCTTCAGCCAAGAAGTTCTTTTTAATCCAAAACAAAACTAATATTTAAATGAGATAATAGGTGTAGAGAATAACAGACATAGAGAATAGATAGTGGCTTAGCAGAAGAGAAGCCCTTCAAACTGTGTCAAATGACAGTGACCCCTGCTTACTTCTTGCAGATTAAATTGTAAATGCTGCAAATATCCCACCTCTAAGTTTTCAGACCTCATACATTCAAACACTCTGCCATGTTCCCTAAAAGAGGCTGTGGCCTTGATCTGACTGATCCAGGGATTGCAAACTCAACTCTTTGCGGGGGGCGGGGTCGGCGATGCAGGCAGAGTGGCAACAGAAATGACAGGGAAGCAGCATGGAAATCAACCAACTGGACAGTTCATTTGGACTGTAACTATGTGGGAATGGGGGCCTCGGGTGGCTACATCTCTCAATTTTTCAAGCTTTAAATCTGGACATTTTTTATTACTTCATATTTCTATATGTGATTTCATTTTTTTCTCAAAGCCCACAAAGATCAAGCAAAACCTGTCTATGACCTTCCCTATTACCACAGAAGCAATTCCTATGATTGTGAACAGCCACCCGCTCGCTCCACTCTATGTTCATTTTGCCAAAAGAAGAAGGATAAGCACACTTTTCTACAGTCAGTTCATCTCTACCATGTCTGACTTCCCCCTGCGGTTGTAGTCTAGGCACTGAGAGTCAGTGACAGACTCTCACCACAGTAAGAGGAAAGGTTTCCTGAGCTCTTTGTTGGGGGTTATGGGGAAGTTCTCAAGAAGACCAGCTGTTCGGCTCCAAAAGCCCCATACCAGAGGCCACCGCGTAGCCAGCCAAACAGCTGCCTACCAGCATCGCCCCCTGCAAGACTGTCTGTGCTGCTGCCTGGCCGCTTCCATCGCCCCTCTGAAGCTGCACCTATCTGCTCACCTCCATCTGCTTGCTGACGCCACCATGTCTTCTAGCGTCCCTGGAGAAATCCCTCCCTACAAAACCAACAAACACCCCGATGAGATGATGCTTGGGAATCCCCAGGTGTACAGCGAGGGAGGCCTCATAAGTATATTCCGAAGGATATGATTTTACTCCCCAACTGACAAGCAAAAACATCAGTTAAAAACCACACACACAAAAATCCCCATTCGTCCTTGATTGTACTAAGCGCTATTTGTCTGTTCAAGCAGCCTGTACAGCTTGGGATGGGCAATCAAGGATATCCCAGCTGATTTTTAACAAAGACTCTGATTATTTGAAAGGGCTGTCAACCCTCCCCTGAATGCATTGTAAATGAAACGCCATTGAATTCCTAACTACCTTTTCATCTTCCCTTCATAACCTAATTTAGAAAACGTAAATAACTTCACTGTGTTTACAGAACCAGCTGCTCCTTACCTCCATATGGGAAACTGAGCAAAGAACGAAAAAAGACAATGGATGCTGGCAACACATCCCCAGTTAAACATCCTAAATACACATTCAAAACATTCCTGAAAACCTTTCATTCATTCCCAGTAATTTATACAATTACAGCTAGTGGTCTTTTATTATTATTATTACTATTATTGCTTTGTTCTGTCATTCGGATATATTGATGGTGACACTTCAGTGATTCAATATAATTTCATCCCACCCACAAACCTTTTAAGATTTCTTTCACCTTGCCTGGGTATAAATTAAGTGGCATTATTTTCTACCTGGTCTGTTTTGTTAGAACAACCATGTAATATTCCGGAAAAAAAAAAGAAGACTTTTGATGCAGTACTGTTGTGTTCAGCTCTCCCTGACCCAACCACTTAACTTCCAAGTGTCAAGCATGTCATCCATCTGCACACGACACCGTGTTCTTCTAGCTGCAGTGAGCAAGGCAGTCAGAGCACTGCAGGGTGAGCCCAGCATCTCCACATGGGCTCCCTGATGGGGGGTAATTGCTCCTTGGTTAACAGAAGCGGCCAGCACTGTAATTTCACACAGGGTCTTCGTAGCCATGAGCCCCTCTTCTCCAGGCTGCTTGACCCACTGGGTCTTGACCAAAGTGACAGGAAATCTTTCAAAACCAATTTTGTAAGCAGAGAATAAAAATAGGCAATGAAAACAGGAAACATGAGTTTAAATGACATTTTACTTTGAAAGGAAAAAGAAACATAATATAAACCATGCACAACATAAACCAAATTCAAATTTCATATGTGAGGCAGGGGAGAAATGGATCACTTGGTGGGGAAGAGAGGGCAGAGAGGGCACCAACACACAGGAAATGCTTGAGACTTTAACCAGCCCTGTGTCCTGGTGACCAGACACTCATCCCAAGCAGGAGGTGCTGACCCCAATGACAGCATCATTATCAGTGTGACCAATTCATTTATTCACAGACACCCAGGTACCCTGTTCGGGTGCTGAAGAAAGGAAGCATGAGCGTGAAGGTCCTTGCCTGCATGATAATGGGGTTCTACGGTGCAGGCTGACAATATGCAAGCCAAAATCGAGATACACAAAGCACAACTTTCAAAACATTGTATAAAAGAAAAGCAGGACGCTGTGACAGCTAACTGACAAGGGTGGGGCAGGGCTCTACATGGGTGCCCTGACCCAGACAGGCTACATATAGCTGGGACAAGTCCAGATACAGGAAAGGAATTTGGCAACTGCTTTTAGCATCGCTCCGTTTTCCTTCATGACATCACTCTCTGATTTATGAAGACCCTCTTGAACTTGCTCATAACATCAGTTTGTTCTATTTCTCGGGGGGTTGTGAGCTGCTCATGTTTACCATCTGCTACATGAAGAGAAACATGTGCCGGGCCTGGAGGCACACACCCTAGTTCGAGTATCGAGCCTGTGCATTACAAGCAGGAGCTCCTTCAGCCAGGCACAGAGGACACCAGGGAAAGCCATGGTTTTCCTGCTAAGTCACAGCCCCACCAGACTCACTTTCTCCTTGTCGTATCTAGAAATCAAGTCTTCCTTCACCAGATCCAACAAAAAAGGAAGGAAAGAAAGAAAGAAGAAAGGGAGGGAGGGAGGGTTGTATGGCCAAGATGGCTGAACTCACTTCCTCCTACGGGCGCACTAAAATTACCACAACTTACAGAGAAACTATCTACAATGACCTGAAGACTAGCAGAAAAGATTTCCCACAACTAAAGACATAAAGAAGGTGCCACGATGAGATGGGGAGGAGAGGCAGAGAAGAGTACAATTCAGTATCACACCCCCAGATAGGTTACCCATAAACAGGAAGATAATCATAGCTACAGAGGTTCTTCCAAAGGACTGAGAAGGCTTGAATCCCAAATGGGCTCCCAGGCTGAAAGTCCTGCACTGGGAAAGTGGTCCCTCAGAACAACTGGCTTTGAAGCCCAGTGGGACTCGTGTACAGGAGAGTCAGAAGGCTACAGGAAACGGAGGCTCTTCTCTTAAAGGGCATGTGCAAAATCTCACGTTCTCTCAGTCTTAGCATGGAGGCAGTAGTTTGAAAGAAGCCTGAGTCAGAGCCACTTGACTTGGTTCAAGAAATCAATCCTGAATATTCATTTGAAGGACTAATGGTGAAGGTGAAGCTCCAACACTTTGGCCACCTGACGCAAAGAGCTGACTCATTAGAATAGACTGTGATGCTGGGAAAGATTGAAGGTAGAAGAAAGAAGGGGACAACAGAGGGCGAGGTGGTTGGATGGCCTCACTGACTCAGTTTGGACATGAGTTTGAGCAGGCTCTGGGAGATGGTGAAGGACTGAAAAGCCTAGCGTGCTGCAGTCCATGGGGTTGCAAAGAGTTGGACATGACTGAGCAACTGAACAACAACAAAAAACCAATCAATGTGATATATACCACATTAGCAAATTAAAGAATAAAAATCATATGATCATCTCAATAGATGCAGAAAGCACATATGACAACACTCAACATCCATTTATAATAAAAAACAAAGCGGGTACGGAGGAAACACACTTCACCATAATAAAAGCCATATATAACAAACATAAAGGCAACATCATATTCAATAGTGAAAGGTTGAAAGTATTTCCTCTATACTCTGAAGAACATAAGAAACTGATGGAAGATACCAATCGAGTGCCTGGGCACACTTCTCTGTGAGATGATGAGGGACTGGCATGTGGGCCTTCTCTATGTTGTGGCACTGCACCCATTCTCTGTGACTTTGTCTCAAACCTTCATGCAGTGCAGGAAGGGAGCCAGAAAGGACCCACCATGCCAAATGTTAGTTGCTAAAGAAAGTAAAGTAAAATGAGACACTGCTTTTTGGTTGTGAGATTGACCAAGACCAAAAGACTAACTTCTGATAAAAACCCATATATGATTGATCTTTCTAGCAGTCATGTATGGATGTGAGAGTTGGACCATAAGGAAGCAGAGTGCTAAAGAATTGATGCTTTCAAACTGTGTTGCTGGAGAAGACTCTTGAGAGTCCCTTGGACTGCAAGGAGATCAAATCAGTCAATCCTAAAGGAAATAAACCCCGAATACTCATTGGAAAGACTGAGGTTGAAGCTGAAGTTTCAATACTTTGGCCACCTGATACAAAGAACCAACTCATTGGAAAAGATCCTGATTCTGGGAAAGACAGAAGGCAGGAGGAGAAGGGGATGACAGAGGATGAGATGGTTGGATGACATCAGAAATTCAAAGGACATGAACTTGGGCAGACTCCGGAACATGGTACGGAACAAGGAAGCCTGGCGTGTTGCAGTCTATTGGGTTGAAAAGAGTTGGACACGACCTGGTGACTGAACAACAACAAAAACAGAGGGGAAAGCAGATAAATAGTACCTTTCTGACCACAAAGGTGGGAGCACGAGCATGTGGACAGTATCTGGAGGACAAGCTGGCAAGGCATACCAAAAGCCTTGATTTATACATCCTAATAAGTGCATCAAATAAATGGAAGAAAAGTTTCTCTCCAAGAGAGTTTATCATATTATTGCTTCTAATCCTGAAACGTTACATGACATCAATGTTCACCGAGAAAACTCTTTGATTGATATCCACAAAGCAGATGATGATACAATCATCTGCTATATATTCATTAATGTGGAAAAATGTCTACAATATGTAAAACTTTTTAAAAATCTGGTTACAAGAAAGAATAAGCCAGTGTTTTGGAAGTTTATATACACACACATATGCATATACACATACACATACAGGAAGGAAACATCTAGAAGCATAGAAATTAAGATATTTAAAAATAAAAGATATTGAAAGATGTCAAATGTCTTTCAATACCTCCTGAGGCTGTGACATCTAATTTCTCCTTTATATTTTCTGCACATTTTTTTTCCTTTCCAGTGAACACATACAGTATAATCAGTAAAATACAAAGCAAAAAAAAAAAAAAAAAACTAAGAAAACCAACATGGTGACATGAGCTACATAGAAAACCTAAATCTAAGTCTTTCATAAAGCTTTGAAAAAAGAGGTCTTAAGTTAAATATTTGGGAATGGGACAAATAACCATGAAGTTGGGGAGGGTTTGGCACAGTTGTTCCACCCACAAAGAAATCTTTCTGCGGCCAACGGCCCCAGAATACACAAGAAAGCTAGGATGCAGTTCACCAAGTCACCCAACTCCCCATACAGGCTTGGAAAAAAATGAAGGGCTTGAGGAGACTGGAGGGGAAATGATACAAAATGACCAGCCATTCTCCTTCCATCTCTTTACAGCAAGCACATCTCCCTCAGGAGACTGGCTGGGGGCTTACTCTCAATGTGGGCAGGAAAACAGCCTCCTGGGCCTCTCTGTGAGGCTCAGGTTGATACAATCTGAAGTAAGTTAGAGGAAACCCCAACCCAATTTGGGGTGAAACCCACGAAGACCACGCAGATCCATGTGGTTTTGCCCTCAATCATTAAACAAGGATGGTTCGCTGACCTCATCAAAACTGGTGAATCCAGACTGTTGCTATTTTTTAAGTTTCTTCTGGTTTGAGGTTTCTGCTCTAAATTTCCTTACGCATATGTATGGAATTTTGCAACCCAGTTTGCCAAAAACAAAAGAAAGAATGAAGGAAGGAAGGGAAGGAGTGCTGGAGGGAAGGAAGGAAGAAAGGAAGGAGGGCAAATAGGTCACAAAATCAAAGTGAAAGTGTTAGTCACTCAGACGTGTCCAACTCTCTGCAACCTCACGGATTGTAGCCCACCAGGTTCCTTTGTCCATGGAATTCTCCAGGCAAGAATACTGGAGTGGGTAACTATTCCCTTCTCCAGGGAACACCCTGACTCAGGGATCAAACCCAGGTCTCCCTCATTGCAGGTAGATTCTTTACCAGAGAAACCCAGATCACAAGATTCAACAACAGCAACAGTAAAATAATAGTCTTTTCCATCTGTGTTGGTGACTCAAAACATTTTTTTTCCTGAAACAAATTCACTCCTTTTTCAAGGAACAAGTTTTAAAAGTTTGATATGAGATCAGAAATGAACACAAGACAGAAAAATATTTTTAGATGAGTACAGCTACTTACATTGGCTGATAACTAAAGTCTGTCTTGGCAATGTTTGGTCTATTCAACTCCTAAGACCTCAGCTAATTTTGGACTTGGCATCTAAAGAGACTTTATGACCTAAGAGTCATTTTATACAGGGAGAATCAGTTCTGTCTTAATAATCTTTCCTTAATTTAGAAATCTGTAAACAAAATGGTTGATTTCATTTCCAACTTAATGCGTATGCTTCTGAAAGCACTCCTCACCAACAATTTTCACAATGCCTGCCAATATAGGTGAGTTTTTACACCAAAAGTATTCTCATAGCCCCTGTAAATATGAAATGCTTCTGCAGCATATATTTTTGATACATAGCATGTCTCCCTTGGGTGCATCCTGCTTTTCATGCCTCAGTGTATGTATTTACATAAAAACATAGATGTGTTTTATGGTCATACATATGTAGACATACACCAGTCAAAAAAACAGCTAGAGGAAGTCACTTTAATAGTACCCTCTGGCTTTCTGGAAAACTGGCATAAATCTCTTCTGTAGGAGAGAGAAAAAATCCATTTTTTCTGAGAAGGTAAATGTTTATTAAATGCAAATACTGATATTCGTTACCTAAGAAAAATGTCTTGCTGCATGTGGAATTTCCCGATAAAAAGCTTTCAAGTCCCAGGTTTCTCCAGATAAGCCCCTATCAGTGAACTGATGCGTGAATGCACTGAAATTGAATTACTGTACAACAGCAATTACTTTCCACAGCACAGCTATAATGGGAATCAGTTCCGCAATGAACAGCAGGTAGCTATAGGAAGGGGGAAAACCTTAATATATAGTCTAGTCTCCTTTAGCTTTTCCCAAGAAGCACAGATGCTTATTTTTAAGCAAAACACTCTTTTTCAAGGGACCCAGTTTATCATTTTATCAATATAAAACAGAAAATAAGAGTGAAACAGGATTAAATTTATTCTCAGGTATAAGTATCAGAGTACAAATATAATATTTATACTTCACGGTATAACATAAATTTTAAAATTTATGAAATAGTTACCCAAAGTTTGGAAACAACAGACTCTTCACTTAGTGAGTTTAGCTGCAATTCGCTTGCTATGTCTTTTCACAGTTTCCAGTGAAGTTTCTTCATTTAGACACTTCTAATTAATTGTGTGGGGGAGAAAATAAGTTTGAACAGCAAATAAAATACTTAATGATTTGGCTAATGTGCTACCAAAATAGAGACCATCCTAGAATCCTTTCTGTTTCTTTGGAGTGTTTTAAGTTTGTGGAGTCCTGAACTCAGTACATCCTGGCAGAGAAAGCCATGTGGATCAGAACCCAGAAACACCAGGGAAGCCAGAAGGATGTTATTATAATTTTGATGCAAATCAGTGTGATAACCCCAAAGTTGCGCCACACAATGAAAGGAAAAAAGAAAGAAAGAAAACATGCTGCGGAATTCACCCTTAGAAAATCATCCTGGAGAACAATAGTATAAATTCATAAATTCTCTGAGAAGTCATTCTTTTTGTCATTTCTTTGTTTTACCTACATTTTTCAGGGTGTGCTACTCATCTAGCTGATATGGACCGTATGGAAATCAGAGGATCATTACCTCCCCCTAGCTGTGTTGGAATCTGTCCTAAAAGTCTGTCTCTATAAACAGAGATGCCCACAGTTACTCAGATCTACTTCCTACAGAGTCTCCTCCAATCCCATGTTTCGCTGTGCCTGCTCGGAATTCCCTGGAGCCTCAGATGATCCTTCCAGCTGTGTGATGGTTTGCGCTACTCCTACCAGACGCTCAGATTTAAAGACAAAGGAAAGGCGGGGGCAGCTGTCTGCATCAATGCCACGGAATGCATATCCTTTGCCTTCTCCCTTCCCTCAAACAGAGAACAGAGTTTGCCACCATCAGCAGGAGAAAGGGAAGCTGTGTCAAATTTGCCTCCCATCAGATAAGCTCTGACTTGTGACACAGCCAAGCATTTCCAGGTGTCACTCAGGAACAGACCCACGGGAGTACACAGCTGGCAGAGGACACATCACTTCTTCCACGTCCAGCATATGAAATATCTCCCTCCAAATGCTAATGAACTGAAAACAAATTGATTCCATTTCTGGTCCATTCATAGGGACTTAAAACTTGATAAAGTGCTCAGCAACATTAATCGAGGGCTTGGTAGCACAAATATGTTTGAACAAAGAAGCTGGGAAATGATTCTTTGGGTGTAATCTTTATACACAAAAGCAAAGAGCAGCACTGCTGCATCAAACCTATGTGCCTTTATGTTAAAACAACCTACATCAAGTCTCCGAGTGGAAACGAAAAAATTATTTAAACCACCAATGGCATTAAACAGTGCTAGAAAATATTAGTTATGAAATGGTACCATAATGATGGCCCCATTATGTTAATGGCAATTATTAAAGCTAATGTTATTTGTAATTTGCTAGCCTGGAAAAAAAAGATCACATATAGTCCATTACCCACCAGATGACAGAGGTTATGTAATGGGCAGGCCACTTTGGGTTTCACATTTACTTCAGGCATCTGACGGGGAGAAAAATAGGATTTTCTGTGATAGGATAATTGCATAGTGGAGAGTAATTCAAATAGGGGATGAGTATGATAAAATCACTCTGATTCAACTAATCATTGGGAAAAGTGATGGGGGGAAATGATGAAATCAAGTCTGGAGAGAAAGAGAAAAAGATCAACACTGTTTAACAGCTAAGAGGTGACAGACATGTTAAAAGACTGGGTTACGGTAGTACTTTTTTTTCCTCCCAGCACTAACTGAACCTCTCGTCATCAGACTAAAGGTATTATTGCAGTCTTTTAAATTGCTACTGCCAGTCTCATAAATATTTTATATACATCAATGGAAATTTTAATAATCAACATTGCTTGTGAGCTAGTTTTATTCCTCTGTGTTCTTGAGTCCTCCTAGCCATCCACCATTGATGAGCACTTGGTGGTAAGTCAGTTTTGGGCAGGAAGGCACTAGAGGAGGCTCTAGAATCTCTGACCTGACTTGGCTTAATGGGGATCAGGGCTCAAATGGGAGGCTGCTAGGCATAGTGCATCACAGGGATGGAGCAAATTCTAAGATCCAGTGTTTTCCTGGGACATTTGGTGGCATGGACTGGAAAGGCAGGGCCCTGGTGCGCAGTGGTACATTCTACTGTATTGTGGCAAAAGACGATTCCACAGCAAATGCACCGGCAAATTGGAATCTGAAGTCTTTGCACGTCAAATGATCACAAATCTCGTGGGCATTAACAACCTTTCCTTTTGGAGAAGAGAGGTGTCACTGTAGTGTAAAAAACAGTCAGACCCAGTGCTTCCCTGGTCTTAACATAAACCAGCATCCAGGAGGCCTGTCAGTGGCCACCTCGGCTCACTCCAAATGTCACATGGTCCGTGACTGGCCAGTAGAGAGGCAGAGTTCACAATAGGGACCAGGCTGATCTCAACAAAGAAACCGTCTCCAAACCAAACCCAATTTGACATACAAGCCCTCTTTCCTGTTTAACAATTGGGAGCAGGGGAGAACCACATATTGCTGGACCAGTTACCCTAAATTTTATGGCATCAAGTATGCTTACAAAGGCCCTTGTCCTCTGTTTTAAACTACATAAAACACACAGTTCTGGATAGCTTTACTCTGGGAACATTTCAATTCAAATAGGGCAAAAATAGTTTTTTCCTTCTCCAAGGAACTGTATCAATCATATCAGTAATTTTTTTTCACCTCACCAATTTAAAGCAAAAAAAATTCAAACTTAGGTTCTCCTCCTGTCATCATCTAGTGACTTCCTGAAGCTACAAGACTCATTATTAAATGTTCACAAACTGGGAGGTCCTGTAATCAGCAGTAACAGCAAACATCTACTGAACTTTTACTGTTTACCAGGCCTGTGTTAAACACTTGACACAGATACACACACTCCCACAGCCTGGGTGCCAGTAAAACTCTACTGAACCTGCCCAAGTAACCAGGGCCAAGCCTGTTGGCTCATCTCTAAACCTATGATAGTAACGTGTCTCATTCTCAGAGTTGATTTAAGAATGAAATGCGATGCCATGTGCAAAGTGCTTAGCACAGGACCAGGTGCATTGTTTTTGTTCTTTAGTCACTAAGCTGTGTCCAACTCTTTTGTGATCCCATGGACTGTAGCCGCCAGGCTCCTCTGTCTATGGGATTTCACAGCTAAGAATACTGAAGTGGGTTTCTGTTTCCTTCTCCAGGGGATCTTCCCAATTCAGGGATCTCGTATCCCTGCATTGGCAGGCAGATTCTTTACCACTGAGCCATCAGGGAAGTCCTAGACCTGGTGCATAGTGAACTCAACATAAGCAAGCTATTAGTAAGTCACTGAATCCTAAAATCTCCAGAGCAGTGAACAAGAAGACCTCTACTGCGCTCACTCTACTTTTCTCACCAGTTGTACACCTTGGGACAGAACTGAGATTCAGAACAGTTCTCTCTACTCCAGAGCCCATGTCTCACCCACCACATGGGCTCCTGCCTCTGAGGGCCCAGGTCCAGGGTCTGGTGCTGGCTGGAACTCTGTATCGTGATAGCATCACCCACAAGTCTCCCCACCTCCCCTCCATCTCCCTGAATTCCAGACACCAGGCCTTCCTTGTCTGTCAATTGCAGAGACAGAACCTAAGGATACTTATTTTTCTCTTTCACTCCAAAATTCTCTGATTCATGAAGAAATCCAATTTGGGACAGTAATAGCACTTCCCTCTCTCAATAGACAATGTTGTTACTAGTATTTAAAACAAAATAAAACATTAATATTTGTTTGTCGAGGATTAGGAAAATGTGCATTTACACACTATTCCTGCTGGAAGGACTGTGGATTGGCATGACCTTATTTGAACAGAAATATTTCCATAGGCATAAAGAGCCTTAAAGACCAGTTCAGAGCCTCAGAACTGTTTCTGTGTTTGGGAACACATCTTAAGGAAATCAGCATACAATGAAGGCTCCTGAGAGCATAGAAGTGATGAAGGAAGTGGACTCTGGGGTCCCTGTGCCTGGGGCCCATCCCTCATTCCCCATGTGACTACAGGTAAGTGACAACTTCTGTTCTGAGTCTCTTCTTTTGTAAAATGAGGATACTAATAGTAACTCCTATTGTTGTTATTGTTATTGCTAAGTTGTGTTCAACTCTTTGTGACCCCATGGACTGCAGCATGCCAAGCTCCTCTGTCCTCCACTATCTCCTGGAGTTTTCTCAAATGCATGTCCACTGAGTCAGTGATACTATCTATAAGATGTATAGATATACTATACATCTATACAACTATAAGATGGCTATCTTATCCTCTGCCACCCTCTTCTCCTTTTGCCTTCCATCTTTCCCAGTATCAAGGTCTTTTCCAATGAGTCGGCTCTTTTCATCAGGTGGCCAAAGTTTTGGAGCTTCAGCATCAGTTCTTCCAGTGAAAATTCAGGACAGATTTCCTTTAGGATTGACAGGTTTGATCTCCCTGAAGTCCAAGGGGCTCTGAAGAATCTTCCCCAGCACACAATTTGAAGGCATCAATTCTCTGGCGCTCAGCCTTCTTAAGGCTCCAATTCTAACATCCATACATGACTACTGGAAAAACCATAGCTTTGACTATACAGGACCATTACCTGTATAAGTGAATATATGTCAAGTCCTTACAAAAGCACCCAACACACAGTGAATGCTATGTCCATTGATCTATTGTTAACATATAAGAAGATTTACTGCAGCATTAATTATTTATATCAAAGTTTACAAACAACTTAAAATATCGAGATAGAGAGGAACAGTCAAATCAGTTGTGACACACACACAGCCACAGATTGGAATGTTATGTAGCCATTTAAGAAAATCACGAGAGGTGGTCCCAAGATGGTGGAGGAATAGGATGGGGAGACCACTTTCTCCCCCATAAATTCATCAAAAGATCATTTGAATGTTGAGCAACTTCCGCAAAACAACTTCTGAATGCTGGTGGAGGATACCAGGCACCCAGAAAGGCAGCCCAATCTCTTCAAAAGGAGGTAGAACAAAATATAAAAGATAAAAACAAAGACAAAAGATTTAGGGATGGAGACTTGTCCTGGGCAGGGAGTCGTGAAGGAGAAGTTCCCACATAGCAGGAAACCCTCCCACAGACATGTTTGTGGGGAGTTTTGGAATTTTAGTGAAAGTCGTTCGGTCATGTCTGACTCTTTGTGGCCCCATAGACTATATAATCCATGGAATTCTCCTGGCCAGAATACTGGAGTGGGTAGCCTTTCTCTTCTCCAGGGGATCTTCCCAACCCTGGGATCAAATCCAGGTCTCCCACACTACAGCCAGATTCTTTACCAAATGAGCCACAAGGGGAAGCCCAAGAATACTGGAGTGGGCAGCTGGGAATCTCAGAGGGCAATGTAACAGGGAGAAAAAAAAATCCACAGTGAGAGAGTCAATTCCTAGGCAGGCTGATAAGAAGTCCAGGGTCTCTGAGGAGGAGAAAGGGGTATGGGGCTCCCAAGGAGGAGATAGGAGTCAGGAATTTTCAAGTAGGAGGAAAGGAAAAACTTTTTTTTTCTATATTCCTTAGTCTTAATCACATAAAATGTTTCTTTCCTTAAGCTGATGATTACACATCAACACAATTCAGCTTAAGCTCTGTACTAAGGATTATATAACAACAATGTATCCTGCTTGAGGACAGTGTCTCCTTCGGGAAAACCTCCTGACTAATCCTATTATCCTAAAATGTATATTATGGGAGTGGGTATGGTAAGCCGAAAAATTGATGCTTTTGAACTGTGGTGTTGGAGAAGACTCTTGAGAGTCCCTTGGACTGCAAGGAGATCCAACCAGTCCATCCTGAAGGAGATAAGGCCTGGGTGTTCATTGGACGGACTGATGCTGAAGCTGAAACTTCAATACTTTGGCCACCTCATGGGAAGAGTTGGCTCATTGGAATAGACCCTGATGCTGGGAGGGATTGGGGGCAGGAGGAGAAGGGGGCGACAGAGGATGAGATGGCTGGATGGCATCACTGACTCAATGGGCATGAGTTTGAGTAAACTCCAGGAGTTTGTGATGGACAGAGAGGCCTGGCGTGCTGCGATTCATGGGGTTGCAGAATCGGACACGACTGAGCGACTGAACTGAACTGAACTGAACTGAACTGGTAAGATCTTTCTATTATTAGTTCTAATCCTGTTATCTTAAAGTGTAAATTGTGGAAATGGGTCTGGTAAAATCTTTACAACATTGAGACATTCTTTTGATTTATTGTTATAACTAATTAAAAAAGTACATAGCTCCCTTGTCAAGACTAGCAAGTGGGGCATTCTCCATCCCCTTTCTGGTATCTACATCAGAAGCTTTCTCTGTCCCTTTTTATACTTAAATAAAACGCTGCTACACAAAAGCTCTTGAGTAATCAAGCCTGGTCCCTGGTCCTGAAGCTAAATCTTCTTCTTCAGAGATCAGGAATCCGACATCGTTCACCTATCATCGTAAGCTATCAACAGAATGCCTGCCTAAAACACAACTGCAAGCAGGGACTGGGAAGTGACCCAGACACTCACATCTGTCACCAGCAAGTGGGGGTTGGGCAGGGAGGGGTTTATGTTGCATTTAAAGTACATTAAAGTTCTTATGCTCTGGTTGTTAGTAATAATTTGAGTTAATATATTTATATTTTTATACATCCCACATCTTCCCAAAATAGATATGAAGCAGTTTACAATATTTAAATAAAATAACATAACATATTTTGTGTTGTGTTGACTTGTCAATTTCTTGATTTTCAGCCCAGTAAGAATTGTTTACTAATAAATGTTATATTAATAACAATTTTGAAAAACATTATTATGCCCTATATCATTTATAATTCTGTACAATGTATTCCTAAAACACAAAATTATAATGTTAATTTAATAATAAATGATAAATGAAGTAGTTGCTTTTTTAATGCTAATTTTCTTCTTAATGCTAATTTTCACTTTATTATCTTTATATGTAGGATTTTATTTTAGGTATTGTCTCTTAATATTCACTGCATCATCGGTCCTTTAGGGTAAGGACCAGGCCTGAATGCCCTGAGGACAATCTGAGGGAGCTAATGTGAGATAGCAACCCAAACCTTGGGACTGCCAGAGAGACAAAAAAAAAAAAAAAAGACCTTTGCCTCAAAAGGCTCTAATGCAACACAGTGACCCCTGGCACGCTCCCAAAACAACGGACTGAGCAAATATGAAAGGAGAGCAAGCCAGCTGCCACATAGGGCCCTCCCTCCCTGGAGGCAGAGATGCAGGCTTGTGACAGCCAGAGCTGGAAGGCAAAGGACTGCTGCAGTCTAGGCCCCAGAGACCACATCTTCCACCAAATTGTGAGCAGGCTCCCATTTGCTAACCATGTCTTTCTGGGATCCTGGACAGCTGACATCTGCCAGGAGTGGCACAGCATGAGATCAGCTCTCCAGAGGAAACAAAGCACACCTAGGACTGTGCTCTTGAGCCGCACCCAGGAAACTGAGTGGCCGAGACCAGGGAAGTGAATAAGACGCATGGACCACCTGGAACAGTGCGCTCACCAAGCACCTGGTCACCTGAGCTGCTAGGATCTGGGAAGAGCACAAAATGCACAGCCCATCCGGTTCTTGCCCCTGTGGAGCACCCAAGAACCTGAGCAGCTTAGATCTGAGAAGGGCATGAAATGCAAGGTCCACCTGGGACAGTGCCCTTGCAGAGCACCCTGGAACCTGAGCGGTGTGGACCCTTGGGCTGTGGCAAACCCAGTGTGGTCCATCCATTGTGAGCACTCCCCACATATGCCAGCAGTATTTCTGTGCAATGTCCCCCCTTCCCCACAATACAACTGAAGAAGTGAGCCTAAATAAGGGGCTACCTTCGCCCTCTTGTGTCAGTGTGCAAATTAGATGCCGAAGAGACTTGCAAACAAAGGAAGCCAAAATAAACAAAGAAGGGAAAACCACTTTGGAGGTGACAGGTGCAACAGATTAAAATCCTGCAGTGAATGCTGAGAATGTGCATTTGAGTGGCACCTATAGACCTTGAGAACAAGTACAAGCCAGAACAAGGGACTATCTGACACTGAACTGACCCCACACTGCCCATAACAGTACTAGAGAAGTTCCTACAGCTTCAGTATTTTTAGTATTATCACTTTTCAATTTTTAAAAAAATTTTAATTCTTTATTACTCCTTTAACTTTCATTTTTATAGCCTACTGTTACCTTTCCCAAAAAATCCTGTTTTTTAAAAACAAATTTTATATATATTTTTTAATTTTTCTGATTAATTTTGTTCTGTATTTTTATACTGTATTTTTGGGAGTCTAACCTCTACTCTATGTTTTTAATCTTTGTTTTTTGATATTTATTATCAATTTTGTACCTTTAAGATTCTAATCATCAGTATCCATTTTCACATAGGGACTTGATTACTGGCTTAATTGCTCTCTTGTCTTTTGACTCTCCCTTTTCTCCTCCAGACACCTCTATCTCCTTCCTCCTTCTTCTCTTCTCTATATATCTTTGTGAATCTCTCTGGGTGTTCTGGGCTGTGGAGAGCACTTAGGGATTTGATTACTGGCTAGATTGCTCTCTCCCCTTTTGACTCCCCCTCTTCTCCTCCTGGTCACCTGTATCTCCCTCCTCCTTCTTCTCTTCTCTATGTAATTCTGTGAATCTCTCTGGGTGTTCCTGCCTGCTGAGAATTGTTTTACCTTTAACGTAGGGGTTTTATCTTCTGTGCTATATGGATAGAGAAGTCCTGAGGCTACTGTCAGAGAAGGACAGGAAATCCAGGAGGCTTAGCTCCAAAACTTTAGAACATGACAGAACTCCTGACTCCAGGGAACATTAATAGACAAGAGCTGACCCAAAAGTCTCCATACCTACAATGAAACCAAGATCCACCCAAGAGCCTACAAGTTCCAGTGCAAGACATACCATGCTAATTCTCCAGCAAACAGAAACACAACCCTGAACATTAAAAGATAGGCTGTCCAAGGCCATGGCAAACCCATAGACACTCCAAAACTCACTACTGGACATGTCACTGTGCTACAGAGAGAAGAGATTCAGCACCACCCACCAGAACACAGACACAAGCTCCCCCAACCAGGAAACCCTGACAAGTCACTAGTCCAACCCCACCACAGAGAGCAGACTCCACAATTAAGGGGAACCATGAACTTCCAGCCTGCAGAAAGGGCACCCCAAACACAGCAATCTAAATAAAATGAAAAGGCAGAGAAATATTCAGCAGGTGAAAAAATATGATAAAAACCCACCAAACAAAAAAAAGAAGCGAAGATAGGGAGTCTACCTGAAAAAGAATACAGAAAAATGATACCAAAGATGATCCAAAATCTTGAAAACAAAATGGAGTTACAGATAAATAGACCAGACACAAGGACTGAGAAGATGCAAGGAATGTTTAACAAGGACCTAGAAGAAATAAAGAAGAGTCAATCAATAATAAACAATGTAATAACTAAGATTAAAAGCACTCTGGAGGAAATCAACAGTAGAATAACTGAATCAGAAGAGAGGATAAGTGAGATGGAAGATAGAATGGTGGAAATAAATGAAGCAGAGAGGAATAAGGAAAAAAGAATTAAAAGAAATGAGGACGATCTCAGAGACCTCTGGGACAATGTTAAATGCCCTAACATTTGAATCATAAGTGTCCCAGAAGAAGAAGACAAAAAGAAAGGGCATGAGAAAATACTTGAGGAGATAGTAGTCGAAAACTTCCCTAAAATGGGGAAAGAAATAGCCACCCAATTCCAAGAAACCCAGACAGTCCCAAACAGGATAAACCCAAGGTGAAACACCCCAAGACACATATTAATCGAAATAACAAAAATCAAACCCAAAGAGCAAATATTAAAAGCAACAAGGGAAAAGCTACAAATAAACACAAGGGGATCCCCATAAGGGTAACAGTTGATCTTTCAATAGAAACTCTTCAAGTCAAAAGGGAATGGGAGAATATACGTAAAGTGATGAAAGAGAAAAACCCACAACCAAGATTACTCTACCCAGCAAGGATCTCATTCAGATATGAAGGAGAAATCAAAAACTTGACAGACAAGCAAAAGCTGAGATAATTCAGCACCACCAAACCAGCTTTTCAACAAATGCTAAAGGATCTTCTCTATACAGGAAACACAGAAAAGGTTTATAAAAACGAACCCAAAAGAACAAAGTACATGGTAATGGGATCATACTTATCAATAATTACCTCAAATGTAAATGGGTTAAAAGCTCCAACCAAAAGACAAAGACTGGGTGAATAAATACAAAAACAAGACCCCTATATATGCTGTCTCTAAGAGACGCACCTCAAACCCAGGGACACATACAGACTGAAAGTGAAGGGCTGGAAAAAGATATTTCAGGCAAATGGAGAGCAAGAGAAAGCAGAAGTAGCAATCCTCATAAGAGATAAAATAGACTTTGAAATAAAGGCCATGAAAAGAGACAAAGAAGAACACTACATAATGATCAATGGATCAATCCAAGAAGTAGATATAACAGTTATAAATACATATGCACCCAACTTAGGAGCACCTCAATACGTAAAGCAAATGCTAGTAAGTATGAAAGGGGAAATTAACAGTAACACAATTGTACTGGGGGACTTTAATAGCCCACTCACAACTATGGATAGATCAACCAAACAGAAAATGAGCAAGGAAACAGAAGCTTTAAATGATACAATGGACTAATTAGACGTAATTGATATCTATAGGGCATTTCACCCCAAACAATGGATTTCACCTTTTACTCAAGTGCACACGGAACATTCTCCAGGACAGATCACATCCTGGGCCATAAATCTACCCTTGGTATATTTTAAAAAACTGAAATCATTTCAAGCATCTTTTCTGACCACAATGTGGTAAGATTAGATGTCAACTACAGGAAAAAAAACTATTTAAAATACAAACATAGGGAGGCTAAAACAACACACTTCTGAATAACCAACAGATCATGGAAGAAATCAAAAAGGAAATCAAAATATGCAAAGAAACAAATGAAAATGAAAACACGACAGTCCAAAATTTAAGGGATTCAGTAAAAGCATAGCAATACAAGGCTACCTCAAGAAACAAGAGAAACTCCAAATAAACAACCTAACTTTACACCAAAAGCAACTAGAAAAAGAAGAAAAGAAGAACCCCAAAGTTAGGAGAAGGAAAGAAATTATAAAAATCAAACAGAAATAAATGAAAAAGAAATGAAGGAGACTATACCAAAAATCAGCAAACTAAAACCTGGTTCTTTGAGAAGATAAATAAAATAGACAAACCATTAACCAGACTCATCAAGAAAAAAAGGGAGAAGAGTCAAATCAATAAAGTTAGAAAAGAAAATGGAGAAATCACAACAGACAACACAGAAATACAAAAGATCATAAGAGACTACTATGAGCAATTATATGCCAATAAAATGGACAACTTGGAAGAAATGGAAAAATTCTTAGAAAAGTATAACCTTCCAAAACTGAACCAGGAAGATATAGAAAATCATAACAGACCCATCAAAAGTACAGAAATCAAAACTGTAATAAAAAATCTTCCAACAAACAAAAGCCCAGGACCAGATGGCCTCACAGGTGAATTCTACCAAAAATTTAGAGAAGAGCTAACATCTATCTTACTCAAACTCTTCCAGAAAATTGCAGAGGAAGGTAAACTCCCAAGCTCATTCTATGAGGCCACCACCACCCTAATACCAAAACCAGACAAAGATGCCACAAAAAAAGAAAACTACAGGCCAGTATCACTGATCAACACAGACGCAAAAATCCTCAACAAAATTCTAGCAAACAGAATTCAACAACATATTAAAAAGATCATACATCATGACCAAGTGGGCTTTATTCCAGGAATGCAAAGATTCTTCAATATTCACAAATCAACCAATGTGACACACCATATTAACAAATTGAAGATAAAAACCATATGATTATCTCAATAGATGCAGAGAAACCCTTTGACAAAATCCAACACCCATTTATGATAAAAACTCTCCAGAACACAGGCATAGAAGGAATATGCCTCAACATTAAAAAAGCCATATACAACAAACCCACAGCGAACATTATCCTCAATGGAGAAAAATTGAAAGCATTTCCTCTAAAATCAGGAACAAGACAAAGGTGACCACTCTCACCACTACTATTCAATATAGTTTTGGAAGTCCCAGCTACAGCAATCAGAGAAGAAAAAGAAATAAAAGGAATCCAGATTGGAAAAGAAGAAATAAAACTCTCACTGTTTGAAGATGACATGATCCTCTACATAGAAAACCCTAAAGACACCACCAGAAAATTATTAGAGCTCATCAGTGAATATAGTAAAGTTGCAGGATATAAAATTAATACACTGAAATCCCTTGCATTCCTATACACTAACAATAAGAGAACAGAAAAAGAAATTAAGGAAACAATCCCATTCACCATTGCAATGAAAATAATAAAATATTCAGGAATAAATTTACCTAAAGAAACAAAAGATCTATATACAGAAAATGATAAAACACTGATGAAAGAAATGAAGATGACACAAATAGAGACATATACAATGTTCATGGATTGGAAGAATCAATATAGTGAAAATGAGTATGCTATCCAAAGCAATCTATAGATTCAATGCAATCCCTATCAAGCTACCAATGGTATTTTTTCACAGAACTAGAATAAATAAGTTCACAATTTGTATGGAAACAAACAAACAAACAAACAAAAAAAACTTGAATAGCCAAAGCAATCTTGAGAAAGAAGAATGGAACTGGAGGAATCAACCTGCCTGACTTCAGACTACCACAAAGCCACACTCATCAAGACAGTACGGTACTGGCACAAAGACAGAAATATAGAACATTGGAACAAAACAGAAAACCCAGAGATAAATCCATGCACCTATGGACACCTTATGTTTGACAAAGGAGGCAAATGTATACAATGGAGAAAAGGCAATCTCTTTAACAAGTTGTTCTGGGAAAACTGGTCAACCACCTGTAAAACAATGAAACTAGAACACTTTCTAACACCATACACAAAAATAAACTCAAAATGGATTAAAGATCTAAATGTAAGGCCAGAAACTATAAAACTCTTAGAGGAAAACATAGGCATAACACTCTCTGATATAAATCACAGCAAGATCCTCTATGACCCACCTCCCAGAGTAATGGAAATAAAAACAAAAATAAACAAATGGGACCAAATTAAACTTAAAAGCTTTTGCACAACGAAGGAAAACTATAAGCAAGGTGAAAAGGCAGCCTTCAGAATGGGAGAAAATAATAGCAAATGAAACAACTGACAAAGAATTAATCTCCAAAATATACAAGCAGCTCATGAAGCTCAATATCAGAAAAATAAATGATCCAATCAAAAAGTGGGCCAAAGCTAAACAGACATTTCTCCAAAGAAGACATATAGACAGCTAACAAACACAAGAAAAGATGCTAAACATCACTCATTATCAAAGAAATGCAAATCAAAACCACAGTAAGGTACCATCTCATGCCAGTCAGAATGGCTGCCATTTCAGTCTACAAACAATAAATGCTGGAGAGGATGTGGAGAAACCCCCTTAAACTGTTGATGAGAATGCAAAATAGTACAGCCACTATGGAGAATAGTGTGGAGATTTCTTAAAATACTGGAAATAGAACTGGAAATATGGAAATAGATTGCTATACGAACCAGCAATCACACTGCTGGGCATACACACTGAGGAAGTCAGAACTGAAAGAGACACATGTACACCAATGTTCATTTCAACACTGTCTGCAATAGCTAGGACATGGAAGCAACCTAGATGTCCATTTGGCAGAAGAATGGATAAGGAAGATGTGGTACATATACACAATGAAATATTACTCAGCTATAAAAAAAGAACACATTTCAGTCAGTTCTAATGAGATGTATGAAACTGGAGCCTCTTACACAGAGTGAAGTCAGAAACACCAATACAGTACATTAACACATATATATGGAATTTAGAAAGATGGGGGAACACATGTACACCTGTGGCTGATTCATGTTGATGTATGGGAAAAACCACCACATACTGTAAAGTAGTGAGCCTCCAATTTTAAATTTTAATTAATTAAAAAAAAAAAGAAAATCACAAAACACAGGGAGACAAGATAATGATCACACTATTTAGGTATAAAGAAGAAAAAAAAGCGGGATACAAAAGCAAACAGGCAATACAATTACTACTTTGATAAAAGAAAAACACACACAAGGATATGCATATAAATGTAAAGAAAAAAGACTAGAAGGAAGAAAACCCAAGAAAATAAGTGTTGTTTTCCTGCTAGGTAGCAGGATTTAGGTGACTTTTTTTCTCTTTTTGATACTTCTCAATACATTCTAAAAGTTCCAACAAAGAAGGTGCTCATTTTATAAACATAAAATAGTAACTGTGTTTTTTAAATGTTTACCTCAGGGTTCTCTGACTGTGAGGTGCCAATGCCTGTCATGCTGCCATGTCTGTGAAGAATAGACTACAACCTGCTCTAAGGCACTGACAGAGACACACACCAGAGGCCACCATGCAGCTCCAGGAATGGTGGTCAGTGCAGTATGTCTATGGCACATAAAAAGCACTTTTTTTCCTTCCAAGGCACTTCAGAGTTTCCACCAAGAAGGCTCATCTTATTTAAATTAATAACCACAGTAGCAGCAGAAGTTAACTATTCACTAAGCACTGCTCATGTGCCAGGGTCTGTGCTTAACGGCTCAAAACCACAACTGTGTTTGATTTTTACACTCCCTGTGTGAGTTTTTCCTATTTAACAGATGGGGAAATGGAAGCTCACAAGGGCTATTCTGTTTGACACTGAACCCAGGTCAAGCTCATGCTTCTACCTAAACTGCAGTCCCTTCTTCCCTAAATCAAAATAGTACAACATATTTTAGAAACAAGGAAATGTATGGGATTATAGGGTCTAAGGCAGAAATATCTTGTGGCAATTTGGTTTGGCCAATTAAGGATGAGAAAAACAAAACTAGGAAATGAACTTTTATAACAAAGCCATTCTGGAGATAATAAAACAGAAAGGTAAGTAAACTACACTGCAAGGAGATCCAACCAGTCCATCCTAAAGGAGATCAGTCCTGAGTGTTCATTGGAAGGACTGATGTTGAAGCTGAAACTCCAATACTTTGGCCAACTGATGCAAAGAGCTGACTCATTTGGAAAGACCCTGATGCTGGGAAAGACTGAAGGCAGGAGGAGAAGGGGATGACAGAGGATGAGATGGTTGGATGGCATTACCAACTCAATGGACATGAGTTTGGATAAACTCCGGCAGTTGGTGATGGACAGGGAAGCCTGGTGTGCTGCGATCCATGGGGTCGCAAAGAGTGACTGAACTGAACTGAACTGAAAGTAAACCACAAGTTAGAAATAAAGAACTCTTTAGATCAAAATTCTTTCCCATAATCCTGTGCCAATATAGTATTTAAAAAGGATACTGTAACATTCACATGTCCTAAATCAAGAATTCAGATGCCCCATTTTGTTGGCAACAAAGAACGAAGTCAGAGGCAATCTTGGAAATCTAAAATAACACCACATGTGCACTGCAGTTCCATTCTTCCTGCTAATACAACATTTCAGGGATAATGGCCTATATGGGAAAAAAATCTTAAAATGAGTGGATATATGTATGTGTTTAACTGCTTCACTTTGCTGTACACCTAAAACTAAAACAACATTGTAAATCAACTATACTCCAAAAAAACTTTTATAAAAAGATTTCAGGGAGCTCTTGCCAGTCAAGATAAACATAATTATAGTAATATTCCAAAAATAGTAAAAACAACTTCAGACTTCATCTAGACTCATTTACTACATGGAGATTTTCAATTCCATATTTTGGTAAACACCGATTAACTTTTTTTTAACAACTGCTTAGTTCAACCACAACGTACCCTTGAATGTACTTAGGCAATTAATTAGGCAAACAATTAGGCAATTTGTTTGTTTGGCAAGCAATCAGGGATACCTCCACTGAAAGTTCACTATCATAAAACAAAAACTAGCACCTAAACCCTAGTTTACCCTAGAAAAGGGGTGACTGTGCCCCTAGTACCTACTTATCTTCTTTAACTAGACTTAAGAAATTATGTATATATGGGTGAGTCAACTTTTAATTTCTGAGAGTTGGGCTCATCAATGCCAGTTACCTTTGTGTCTTTGGGCAATACTGAGCAGCAGAAACCAGAAACACTTACCCTCACTGCTTCAGACTTCTTGTGAAACATCTCTTCCATGTTCTTTGCCAGCTTTTTCACCAGCTGGAGACCATCAATTTCTTCTATGGCAACATCCTTCTCATACTCTTTGTATTTCTGTAAGGAGGATGGACAACATTAAAGGCACAAGATACCATAAAACACAATGCCCATGATGCCAGAGCACATTTACTTAAAAGGAATAAGTAAAAATAAAAATTTCTGTTGGATTTGGGGAGATTGGACTGTATTTCAAAATTATTAAACTAACTAAAGAGAAAAGTGAAAATTGGCTCTGGCTCTCTTGAAACTTAATTAGTAACCAGGAAAAAAAAAATTCAACCCTAAAGCAATCAAAGTAGAGCACCTTATACACATTTTATAGTGGGAGAGTCCTTGCTGTCAATTTTTAGTATTTTGATTCAACTCAGTTACTGAGGACTTCCTATATATCCTTAAGGAACTCGCAAAAAGAAGCATGTACACAAACAACAGTAAACAGCAACATATATTAGGATAACCTTGATATCATGGTTTGTGAGTCTGTTCATAAGCAACTAATTTATCCCACAGTATACTCAAATTCTCAAGGACAACTTGTCATTTCAAGTGAAAGGGAAGTGTTAGTTGCTCAGTTATGTCTGACTCTTTGCAACCCCATGAACTGTACGTAGCCCACCAGGCTCCTAAGTCCATGGAATTCTCCAGGCAAGAATATTGGAGTGGGTTGCCATTTTCTCCTCTAGGGGATCTTCCTGACCCAGGAATAGAACTCAGGTCTCCTGCATTGTAGGCAGATTCTTTACCGTCTGAGTCAAAACCCACCAAATAACTCAGAAATTTATCTGTCTAAACCAGCAGTTCTTAAAGTGACCCTAGAACACCTGTAGGGTCCCTAAGACCCTTTCAAGGGTCCACAAAGTCCTCCGTTTTTCCAACAGATTATTTATATGAAGTCATATCTTCTTACTTGATTTTAACAAATCACAGTAGATTGAACACAAAGGCAGATAATAAAATCTACCTGTCTTCTCCAAAACCAAATCTTGAAAAGATTTGCAAAAATGAAAAAAATGCCACTCCTTTAATTTGTTCTTTTTAAGTTATTTTTAATAAAATATGTTATGTATGTTAACATGCAATGAGTCTTTTTTTTATTTTGAATTTGTTAATTTTTAAATTAATGAATTATTGGTTTTAATTTCTAACGTGGCAAATATTTATACATAAAACTTTCATAACAACAGAAGCTCTTAAGGGTCCTCAGTATTTTCTAAGTGTGTAAGAGGGTCCTGAGGCCAAAAAGTTTGATATAACTAAACATTTAATTTTGTTCCCACTAAAAGGAAATATTGCTTATTAATTTAAAAAAACCTTCTAAGTGGAGCTCAAAATATTTTGAATATCAAGAAGAATCATTTACATTTATGTAGCTATCAAAAGTCTAGAGAACTAAAAATACTGGGGGCCTTACATTTCCCCTCATTTGGATGAAAAACCTGAATCGGTTACTCACCCTGCCAAGTTTCTACTTAAGGAAAACACAAGGATCCACATATAATCTGGACTATAGAGACTTTAAGAGTAATTTCTAAAATGGAAAATAAACCAACTTTTTAATGCAGGATAATTTCAAGATACAAATTTCTATTTTTTCTCTATGTCCTCTTCATCTCCTTCAAAAATGTAAACCAGGAGGAAGTCTTTCCTTGCCCCAAGGAAGGGAGTATGTGTATGATCTACTACTACAAATGATCTACTACATCATTTAAAACATGCTCTGAGAGCTCTGCATGGTCCTAATAATACAAGGGTCCCCAACATCCAGGATCTAATGCCAGATGATGTGAGATGGAGCTGATGTAATAATAATAGAAATAAAGTGCACAACAAATGTAAGGCACTTGAATCATCCTGAAACCATCCCCCAACACTGGTCCATGAAAAAATGGTCTGCTACGAAACCAGTCCCTGGTGCCAAAAACGGTTGGGGACCACTGCTATAATGGACCATGAGTTGTAAGGACTTTCTTCTCCCTGCTCCCTGAAAATGTCCATAAAAATCTTAGATATTTGTATTGAGTCCTTCACTTCCTTGGAAAACCATCATTTCTTTTCCTAGCCTTCCCTCACTCTTTCATAAGACTCTCCTCATTTCCCAAACAAGGAGGCTACACCTTCCCTCCAGGTTCCCAGAGCATTCTGTGCTCACCTCTCCCTCACCTCTCCTGGCATCAGAGCTGGTGTGGTCCAGAAGTTAAGGACAACCCCCCAACCCACAGCAGACACTCACATAACTTCTCTGGATGAAGCCTGTTGCAGCACAACTGCAATGCTACAATACAAGAAAGATTCAAGTAAGGATGCAGCTGACTGATGCTCCTTGTAAGGGTGACCTCCCCACTCCTTGGGAGGTTGGCTGGCTTGGCCCCGGATGTGGGACTCTAGCCAGCCCAAGCCTGGCTCAGGCTAACAGTGTCCTCTGGTGTATGAATAAAACTTCAATGACAATCACTGGAAACTTTCCCTAAGTTCAAATGCAAGCCAGTGATATCTTTCGAGCCAAAAATTCTGGGGGTTCTCTGCTGCCTGCCAGATGTGCTCCAAAAGCCAAGAGCCAAGGCCAGCTTAGACACAAGGTTGATTCACTATCCAAAATACAAAGTTCAAGAAGCAAGTAAAACAAAACAAAACTAATGTCAGTCTAATATTTACAGTCAGGGAAATAAATCTCTACCGTAATTCTGAACCTAAAGGTGATCTAGAAGCTTAAGATAAAGAAAAAGAAAATGAATTTTGTAATTAGCCTTTACCTAAATCTTTTGTTTTTTACATTGAGTTCCATTATTCTGATCATATCTGTTACTTTCATGTTTTTTTTCTCCAAACAGACTTCTAGAAGGGAACCAGTTTATACAACTCTGACTTATCCACCAAGTTCTCAATGAGACCTTCCTGCATCCTCTCTTCTCAATCTTCTCCGTAAAAAGGAGCCACTGATTTTATGAAGGTCTGCTGGTGTCCCGGGATTCCTTGTGCCTTGTGACCTAGCTAATTAAGCTCAACTTGAAGCTCTGTGCCAGCCAAGGATTCCAGATCTGGGACAAACTTAGCAGGTCACTGGTTCTACTCCTCTTCCAGCATAAGCTCTCTCCCCTTAGGACATGTGACAATGGGTCCTCTTTGCCAATGAGCCAAGTCTCATACTACTTTCTCACCAACCCAGGGAAGTAATCCCGTAAGCAAAAAACATTCTGCTTTCCAAGGTGTGTTAATGCCTATTGGAATCAGGTCAGAACAATGTAATGTCTTACTCTCACTAGGAAACATTACTCTTTGCTGGAATCAAAAGATTTTGAAGAACAGAGAGAGTAACCAAGTGATAGTCATTAATCAACTTCAAACTTTGAGCAGCTCAGAATGGTGATATACACCAAAAGCATCAAAAATGTACCTACGGTACAAAACCAGGCAATATGACCTCCGGCAACTGAACAGAGTAAGTGGCAACAGTATAGCAAATTCCACACAGCCATCCCGAATTGTGCAAAAGAATGTAGGAAACTAGTATACAGAATGTTACAATTGGTTACAGATAGTAATCGGTGACTTTTTGCTTTAAATTACTAAACTGCCTATACACACACACACACACACACACACACACACGAACATTGTGAGGACAGATGCCAAATGCTCACAGCTGGCTGAGCTATTACAAATAATTATTTTTCTTTCTTCTTTCTGTTCACCTGTATTTTCTAATTTTTGTAATGAGCATACTATTTTAGAAACTAGAGAATGTATATGAGCCGTAGTTATATGCAGAACAGAAGATGGGCACTTACTAACAAATTTCTGTAGGGAATGCAGCCCCAATTAGAATCTGTGTAGTTAAGCAGCATGTCTTCATTAGCTGAGCCTAAGGAAGTTGGCAAAATTAGTCTTCCCTGTGTCACAGGCCCAGCACGGCTCCAGGAGCTGTTCATGTATCAATTTGTCTAATCCTCACAGCTACCCTCCAGGGCAGGTATCATCCCCATGTTGCAGATGGGGAACTGAGGCAAAGAAAGACTTAGTCATTGTTGAAAGTCAAATGGTTAGAGAATGAGTTTTAAACTTATCAAGGTCTGACTTCAAACTGCTTGGTCTTTTGAACTTAGCAGGTAGAGGGTGAAGGGCTGATAATCTAAATATTTGTGATCTTGTTTCAGCGGGCCCATTTCACTGCCATCACAGTGCCTGTTTCATTGATTCATAGCTTTTAGTGGCTTAAACTAACCAAGAGACTCAAATACCTAAAACCAGAGACATCATCAGTTAAGAAGGGCAGCAGCTGTTTACAAGTCTCCTCCAGGCGAGCAAAAGCCGGCCAGGGCTGGCTGGATGTCATAGGAGGAGATGCTATCCCTCTATTTGGGGGATGAGCTTAGAGCCTGACCCCAGAGAAGCAGACGCAGCTCTTGACTCTTGAAAGAGGCCCTTCTGCTGCAGCTGCTAAGTCGCTTCAGTCGTGTCCAACTCTGTGCAACCCCATAGACGGCAGCCCACCAGGCTCCCCCATCTCTGGGATTCTCCAGGCAAGAACACTGGAGTGGATTGCCATGTCCTTCTCCAGAAAGAGGCCCAGAGCCTTAACTGTATTGTGGGGCTGGGAGGGGGGGGGTCAGTCACGTCAGTCATGTTCGCCTCTATGTGACGTCATGGACCATAGCCCACCAGGCTCCTCTGTTCATGGGATTTTCTGGAATAAGTTGCCATGCCCTCCTCCAGGGATTGTTCCCAACTCAAGGATCAAACCCGAATCTCCTGTGTCTCCTGCACTGCAGGTAGATTCTTCACTGCTGACCCACCAGGGAAGCCATCTTAATTATACTGAGTTGGCCAAAAGGCTCATTAGTAAGATACAATGGAAAAACCCCAACGAACTTATTGGCCAATCCAATATATTACTCCATGGCTGTGTTGTGGCTTACACATTGTCCTATTCTCCAAAGTATCAAGAACAACCGGAAGCCACACAGCTGTGATGGCAGTAACACTTTATTTTCTATAGCCTCAAGGGTTGCTCTGGAAATTACTTTGTTTTGTGTAAAAAACAGCCATTTGTCAACTGGGTAAAGGAATACGGAAAGTATCAGCACGTCTCACACAACGAAGGCAGAGGGGAAGACCAAGTGGAAGAGACCCTGTGCCACCTGATCAAAGATTCAGGCCAGTTTGGATTGGACCTCTGACTCCAAAACTCCATTTACTTGTTCCACAAACATCTATTTTGTGCCTCTGGTATGCCAGGCAGGGGTGGGGTACCAAGCAGAATATGATGAGTAAAGCAAAGCTAAAGAAGGCTCATGGTCTAATGGTCAGGCATGTTCTGATGACTAAATCAGAAAAGAAGACACAACATCATTGTGACTACCCTGATGGGGTGCTCAAGGCAGTCACTCCAACTTCCTGGACCCCTAAAGGATGACTAGGCTAAGAAGTAGGGAGATGAAACAAGGGATGAGCAGAAGGAATGGTAGGTGTGGATATCCAAGACAAAAGGCTGCCTGGAACACAGGGAACTACCCCTGTTCCACTTCCCTGGTGCATGGATGGCTAGGACAGGGGACTCTGGTGAGAGACGAGATCAAAGAAGTGAGCAGGGCCAGGCCATCAAAGGTAATATGCTAGGATGAAGAGTTTGGATGTTATCTTACCATGGGTAGGAGGCTGAGGGTATGGATTCAAACAACAATCAGAACCACTGAAGGATTTAAGGGTAGAAGGGACCCAATGACCAGATTCATGGTTTTGAAAAATCTCAGTGTGCAGAATGGGAAGGAGGAACATAAAACTGGCAAGAAATTGGGAAAATGAGATAACCAAGACTTGGGAAACAGCACTGGAGAAAAGAAGAGTCAGGGAATGAGAGGTGGGCTCCTTGGGAGACATCAAGCAGTCTGATGGCCAGACACAGCGGCACAGTGCCTACACAGAACAGGCCACTCTAAATCTTCGTGTTCTGCTGTTCTGCACTCTTTGAATATCTGCTATAGAAAATTCTGGTATATGTAGTATTTTCATACGAATGCCTTCCTGACTTTCTAATGCAGGAGACAAATTCCAATGAGGTGGTTGATGACACTGATGTACTTCACTCTGCCACCCCTGACCATCCTCTGGGCCTCTCTCTGGCTTGGGCAAGAAGCTGCAGACACCTGGGCAACACAGCCTGTGTGCCTTTAGCCAAGGCCAGGGTCAAGGCAGAACACAGCCCTTCATAAGAGCACCTTTCAGCATTCATGACACAGAAGGAAGGCAGTCCAAGAAACTTTTTATTCCCTGTCACAGGAGAACATCTGAAGCTTCCATTCCTTCTGTTAGCAGAATCAGCATTTGGCAAGAAATCTTGTGATGAGCCAAGAACATTTATCATTTGAGAAGGGAGACACAGAAATGCATTATTTCTGTAGCATCTATTTTGCCAGATCATTTCACACAAACACCAGGAAGAGAAAAGCACTACTTCACTGTCAGAACACTTAATGTTGTTCATACCTTTGGGTCATTTTTTTCTCCTACGTGATAACTGCATATCTAGGAGCAAGTCACCTAGAACAGCCCCCAGAGACAGGGCTTCAGTCAGGAGACTTCTGACCAATCACAATTAATTAGTATAGCAGCCAAACACTGAAGAGGAGCTCTGAGTGTGTTCCACATCAGCACAAAAGACCCTCTTGCAGAGGATGGATGGAGGAGTACCATTAGCCAAGAGCTGGAACATCTGAACATGGTCTCTTGGCCAAATTTTCTCATCACAAACTGAAATTACATTTCTAGAGTCAGTATAATTAAATCACTAAATGACGATTGACAGACAGTCCAGGGGAGAAGACGGTAAAGCAAAGACAGGCTTGTCCCCAAGTGAGAATCTGGAGAGGTTGCCTAAAAGACTAAAACTTGAGAGAAACTGGCCTCTTCTTCATCCCACCCCTAAGCCTCCAGCACTTCCCCTAAAAACTCCTGTCCCAGTTTCCCAGTAAACTCTGCTACTGAGAAAGCAACCCACACAGGTTAAGCCCAGACCAGAAGCCTTCAAAGGGGCATGCTATGTAAAAGCGGAAGATGCCTCATGTTCCTACCTGCAGATTCCATTTTTGGTCTAATTCTCACTTCTTCAAGCTCTGAAGTAGACACAGAACAGGAGATAAAATCATTAAACTATTTAGGTAAAGATCACACCAATATTAGAAAGGAACCTAGACTGAAATTACTGCTATTTTCATTCATTCAACTAATATTTACAAATTGCCTGCAATCCAGGGATTGAATCCAGGTCTCCAGCATTGTAAAGAATCTGCCTGCAATACAGGAGACCTGGGTTCAATTCCTGGGTTGGGAAGATCCCCTGGAGAAGGAACAAGGCTATCCACTCCAGTACTCTGGCCTGGAGAATTCCATGGGCTGTGTAGTCCATGGGGTCACAAAGAGTCAGACACGACTGAGTGACTTTCAAAAAACCACGTGCAGGCAGGTGGGGGTGGGTAGTAGGGAGCCACCGACAAATATACATCTTCCCTTGGATATGAGAAGGCTAATTTTTTGTTCTTTTTATTAACAATAAATAATAAATAAGCTGAAGCAGAGTCACACTAGTTACTTCAATCAAAATCTGAGCTATGATGTCCCACACAGATGTTACATGTGTGTCTCCTCCCAGGGTCACACCTGTCTGTCGTGTAGGTGTGTCACTTTCACCAGATGTGGGGAGAGCATTGTGTATGCTCCAGTAAGTGCAGAACAGTCTGTAAAGCACGGGACAAGTATTCCTCCCTGAGTAGGGAAGGGTGAGTAGCAGGAAATGTGGGCAATCCAAACTGATCTGTAAACACTGAAAAACTGGCCAGGAACAAGAGTGACATGACGGTCAACAGGTAGGAAGAGGGTCTCAGGAAAGAATGTAATACATGTTAAATAGATACTGTTTAAATATACATATTAAATAGATACACATATTAAATATTTTTTAGAAACTAATTTTAAAAAGCATTTAAAAAATCAATATCATTAAAATTTTTGGTTTATAAATATAACCTTAAATGCAGGGCGACAAGAAGCTTAAATAACTATGTATTATGATGGTCAGCCACATATAAGGTACATATACCTTCAAGTTTAAAGTACCTCTCCTAAGAATTGGGCTAAAGTTGATTCTTTATTTTAGTTCAACTGGGATAAAATGATAACAGGAGTATTTTCCTGTATAGTACAAAAAATTATAGCCTAAAGGCCAAACAACCCAGAATTTAATAAATATTGAGAAGAATCCAACAGTTAATAATACCAAATCCTACCCAGCATCTAGTTTTGTGCAAGTATAAGATTATTATATAGAAACTTGTTCTACTAAAAGGATCTTAACTAGAAAGAGAAGAAACGATAAAGAAACAGACTATGTTACAGACCCAGGTAAGTGCCCACCTTTTACAAATTAGAGACTGAGACTCAATAAGTAACTTGTCAAAGACACATTTCAATGGCAGCACCAGGTAGAATCACCTCCAGTGAGGAGAAAGTAATGGCGTTCCTGTTCTGTCTCCTCTGCCTTATGGGGTGGGTGGGAAAGAATCTGCATGGATTTTGCTGGCATGCTAATGATTTGGAGCCTGATAAGCAATATTTACTTGGCTTAGAATCACTAGCCAGGGTTCAAATCAGAGGAAAATCAACCATGTGCATCCCGCTTGTGGGCTGTTTGGCGTGGGGCTAAGACCAAGGATTCTCCATTCTGATATACTAAGTGCAAGTCCTAGCAATGTGACAAGTTGCTTAGCCTCCATCAGCCTCATTTCCTTCAATAGCAGAGTGAGTGATACCAGACCTCCTGCTGTTCTTGGGATGGTCAAATGAGGTCGAGTGTGAAGACCCCAACAGGATGCTAGGGACACAAAGTAAAACACTCAAACAGTGTCAGTGGTTCTTGCAGAAGTGCTAATGAATGCCAACATTTTTTCTTTAAGGCTTCCCTGGTGGTTCAGACAGTAAAGAATCTAGCTGCAATGCAGGAGATGCAGGTTTGATCCCTGGGTCAGTAAGATCCCCTGGAGGAGGGTATGGTTCCCACTCCAGGATTCGTATCTTGAGAATACCAATGACAGAGGAGCCTGGTGGCTTACAGTCCATGAGGTCGCCAAGTCAGACATGAGTGAGTGACTTTCACTCACTTCACTTTGTCCTTTAAGTTCTGAAAAATGAATTCTCTTACCTCAAGACAAAAACTTCCAACCAAGGTGCAGAACCTAACAGATGAATTACCTTTGAATGCTGCTGTGGGCAAAGGTATATTTCAAATACATTCCCAAGGCCTAGGGGTTCTTCAACAGTAACTGTTTGGAGATAGTTCCCTTCTGGCGGAAACTGGATGGTAGAAGTCTTTATTTGTGTAAAGGGTGAATGACAGTTTTCGATATGTTGCTAAAGATGTTGCAATAAAAACTAATCATCTACAATTTCTGGATTTTCTCCTTATAGGCAGTGTCATTTTCTTATTATGACATAAATGTACTTAGTATTCCTCTCAACTCAATTATTGCATGTGGAAGTGTCACTTCAAAATACAACACTCCAAAGCAATTATGTTTCCAAGTAAATATATTTCTAAATCCTTTAAGCTGATGTTAGAAACACTTCTTAACCATAACAACAACAAACCTAGATGAATTCATGAAACTCAAGGTCACAGGAGAGTATTTTTCTACTGGAAAATGGAAAAAGGTATTTTGTACAAATCATTCTGTTTCACAGAGGTATTCCGATCAAGTGTCTCCAAGGTCAAAAAAAAAAAAAAAATTATTACTGCAGTGCTCTTCCAGATCTAGTTAAGTCTGAGGAACATTCTTGAAGAATGAAATTTTTCTCTGTCAAAGTCATCAGAGTAAGAGACAATTTGCACAAGAATTAGAGACCCTGTTTAGGAATGACAGAAAAGAAAGGAGGAAGAGCACCCAATTACCACCAAAAAATAAGCAGAGAGGAGGCAGGGAGTAGCTGGACTCTCACTTCTTCAGGGCTGCAGGAAATGGGGACCACTTGAGGAATGCGGAATATCACCTGTAGGCAGCTGTTGTTCCATGGGGTGAGAAGCATGGAAATGGACCACCACTAAAGGCAGTGGTTTTCCTCAACACGTTTTTAAGAACTTCCAGCTAGAGGGGCAGGGGAGGGGGGTGGATCAGGGGAAGCAGTGGTATGGTCTAAATTACTTCTCAAGGTACTTTCTGATATTCACCTCAAGAAAGCACTGTCACAAGAATTATCAGGGTCCCCAGCCCCACTGGGCCTGGAGCACTTGTTCCCAGTGAGCTGTCTGGAATGTCCTTCTAAATCAGAGTTCCAGAGAGACTGCTCTTCAGAACAGCTGGCTCTGCTGTGGGTGGTCTCTGACAGATCTCTACTACTTTCAGATTGTCAGGTCCTGAATTAAAGATGGATATCTCTTCTCTCCCTGTTTTACTGTCTATAATCTTTTTTTAAAAAAATCCTGATAAGTCTCATAAGCTTTTACTGTTCCACACAGACAACTGGACAAATGCCACTGATAAATTTTAGCTCTGTAGTGATAAAACTGAGTGTGAATGCTGCATTAGATTTTTTATACAAGGAATGCTGTTTTATACAAGGGAAATTAAGTCAGAGGCAAGCTATTAAACCTGCTGTTGATACAAGTATCTCTGTCCTAGCATGGGAGTGTAACATACTGCTTTAAAATTGGGAAATTCATCTGTTTACTGAACAAACAAAAAAAATATGGTTCCATTGCATATCTAAAAAAATTAAAACTCAAATTTCTGGGTGTTTTCTGGATTACTGCATGGGGATCTGAGGCTACGAAATATGAATATTTATGCTGTACATACATCTACACAACATGAAAAGCCAAACTAATGATTACAGATCCATGTGTGTTAGAGAAGAAAAATCTCAATGTATGCATTTATGAGTGTGTTTTATGTATGCCAACAAATTTAACTACAGCCAAACTGCAAATAATAAGCTATTACTTTACAAAGCCTGGACCACTTGTATAAATTATTTCCTGCAGCTTACATTTTTCAAACACATTTTTCTGATGTTCCAATTTAAAATAATTCATCCTTCCTACTCCCTAAAGATCAGTGGGAACAATAACAACAACAATAATAAGTTATTATTAATAATAGCAACAGCATTTATCAAGTACTTACTTTGGGTCAGGCAGATATTATCTCCGCCCCCCCCCCCCATTTTACAGGTTAGGGAAGTGAGGCACAGATAAATAAGGTAACTTAGCCATGGCTGGACCAAGCAAGTGATTTTATTAATTCAGGAAATACTAGCTACTATAATAAAAATATCCCAAAACCTCAGAGGCTTAACACAACAGAAGTTTACTTCCTATTCGGGTAACCCTCCCAGGAGGGGGTTCTTTGTCACCAGTCTTTTCCACATAGTTATTCAGGAACCCAGGATCCTCCCATCAGCTCCCCAGGCTTTAGAGTCTTTCGCATTCAGCCATGAAACACAGGGGAAGGGATAGAGAAGATGCACCTGCTTCTTGAACTCCTTAGCCCGGAAATGACATGCATTAGCTCTGCTCACGCTCCACTGGCGGCAACCAGCTCCCAGTCCAACCCAAAGTAAGAGGGCTCTGGAAATCGAACTGGTGGCTGGGGAGCCATCTCCAGGCTCGAAGTCAACACGGTAGAAATGGGAGCTTAAATCATCAGAGGAGTGTTAGCTGTCTGGATTTGAACCCAGGCAGCATCGTCCCAGATTCCATGCACATAACCACCACACTTTAAATGCTTGATATAAACTGCTGCTAGATGAAACTTCAGATTAAAACTTAGCTGGGAACCATCTGCAAGATGGACACTTTAGAGTTGGTGCAATCAAGTCATAATCTCCAGGAAGGATAATATGACCTGACCACTTGTATGTGTAATTACGGTCAGGAGTCAATGGTAAAGACCAAGATCTTACACACAGAAAAGAACACATTATAAACAATTCTTAGACCTTTTGTCCAATTTCTTTAATCACAGCTCAAATAAAACTGCTATTTGAATAACATCAATGACCTTCTCCAGTACAGGATATTCGTTGCCCAGGCGCCACGGAAGTTAATTGGCTTACCTAAAGTCTTTTTAATTCTATATCCAAAATGTCCTGGAAATCGAAGGCAATCAGTGGATAAGTCTGCAAGACCTGTAACAAGCTTAGAGCTAATACTACTTGCAGCTGCTCAAGTGGTTTCTGTACTTACAAAGTCAAAAGCTAGAAAAGAGTGTTAGGACCCTGCATCTGAATGAATCCTTAACTCTGTCAACTACAGACTAACTACAAACTGAATATGGAGATGATGACTTATGCCACAGGTGAATCCTAGCTTTTCTTTGGTAAGTGTAGAGAACCATGGTGAGGTGTTACTTAAAAGTTATAAACCCACCCTCCCTCCTGTTCAAAGGAAGAGATGAAGACTTGGTCTCCCTTCTCATGTTTAAACCTTCTTTTGTAAACCTTCTCTTGTAAAAAGATTCTGGTATAGAATTCCCTGCCACTAATATCAGAGACTAAGAAAGATGACCCATCACATGAGCATCCTTCATTGAAACATCACCTTCCTCCACCTGCCCAAGTGTGCCTCAGGAATTTGCAGTGGGTGACTCCCTCCAATTTCACCCACCATCAACAAAAGTGAAGACTTTATACAGGGCTTTCCGTAGGCTGAGTTGCAAAAACATCATCTGAGCCCTGTAAAAATTTAGATGTCACCAACTTCAGAATCAAATGATTTTCTGACATCCTTCATCAAGCCCAACACAAAGGACTTTCCTCAACAGCCTTAAAGTCACAGTGTTAGAATCCAAAAGGACCTTAGGAATAATCCATTTTGGAAGCTATAATCCGAATGCCTCCAGAGGCCAGATGGGTCATATCAAGTGAAAGACTTGGGCCAGTCTAGAGCCTGCAGTGGACAGCAGAGTCACTGTCTCATCCTAAATGGTGGCCACTTTTCGGCTCCTGCTCATCTCTGTGAGGTAAGGGGCACACTGTGATTACCCAATCTTCCATTTGTTAAAAGAAGCCAGAAATCTATGTTTTTCTGTGAAATCTCCCACTGAGTTCATTTCCTTGAACAGTCTGGGGCCCAGATACAAAATGTCTCTAAACATCTTCCTCCTCATTCATCTTCACATGAGGAGACCAAGACAGAATAACATGGTCTCATATCTCCCACAGGGCAGTGATGGGCTGGACAGTGTGTGGAAGGTTTCCAGCCATCTCCTGCTAATCCTTGAAGCAGGCACTGCTATGAGCACCACCACGTAAGTCTAAGGCATGGAGAAGGCAGCAGCCAGCCGAGGTCAATAACGAGACAGATGCTCAGCAGGGTCTCAGTTAGTGGGGAAAGAGCCTGGGCCCTCTTTACCATTTGGGGCTCCCTGGCTACACAGGGGCTGAGGACTTGAGCATGTCCTCCCCTAGAAACTGCAATGTATGACCAAAAGCACTTTGACTCCTCACGCATTCAGAGTTGCTAGGCATGGGATGAGACTCTCAAGTTGAAGAATCTATAGGCATGTTGAGAGAAGCCCACACATTACTGTTGAAATGGGGACTGATCTACATCAGTTTGAAGAATTCTAGAGTCCTAAGAAATGTTAACTAATGTTCCTCTCTCTGTCTTTGTCTCTGTCTCTGCCCCCCTCTCTCTCTATACACACACACACACACACACACAAAAACAGGGTCATATGCTACCAATATTTTTCTCCTAAAGTGTATTTAGGAAAATAGAAGGAAATTAATCAACACATTCACCTCACTCTTACTATTCTTACAGACATGCTATGTTATGACTTTAAGATGAGAATTTGTGGGTAGAGGGTTTGGGTAGTGGTAAAGTCCATGGACCCCCACTTCTCAAAATATTTTCAAATGCCAAAAAGAAAACACAAAGGAAAGTAACCAATAATACTGAAATGCAGTCTTCAAAATGTTTAGAATATCAGTTTGTGATAGGGTCATGCAGATGTTACGTCATTAGCACATTAAATAACAAGAACCAGTGGTGGCACTATAGCTCTCATAGCCATCCATGTCGAGGATAAGCATCAACAGCAAAGAGATAGCTGCGTCGGCCATGATACGACATGAGAATATCTGTGATTTCCATTGGTGACAAAGTCATAGGAACTGTTGTGGTTTGTTAACTACATTTGTAAGCTAAAATAATAAATTTCAGTTGGAGGTTAGTGAAAATAAAAGCTGCTATTTTTTTCCCCACCTAAGTTCACAGCCTCCTGAATTCTCTCCATGGAGTGGACACAGGTTCATCACCCTACCTAGTCCCCAAGAGTTCTCAGAAAAGATCAACCGATGTGTGAACATTGATAAGGTATCTGTCCCTGATGCACCTGCCCCGAAGGGATGGACAATGCTCATTGTTGACTGTTGGTGTAAGTCACAAGAACTGTATGATCATTGGCTTATATTTACAATCCAATGTAAGATGTATGTACATTAAACATACATACCAAATTATAGAAATTTCCTGTAATAATTAATTCTGGAAGATGGTTCTGCTGTCTATGTAAGCATGGATTGCAGCTTATGAATTTCCCTGGGTGCTCTATCAATAAATGATGATTTCTCAAATGGGTAAGGGAAGGGTAAACATCAAACTGGAAACAGTATTTATCTCAGTCCATGTTATTCAAGCAGAGCTAAAGAGAACTATAATTTTTTCCTTATGTAACCACTGGGTTATTAGAATTCTTCACAAAGAGCATATATTCATGTATTATTTGTATGATTAAAAATACATAAAGTGTCAAGTTCAAAGAAATTTAGTAATCATTGGTATAAAAATATAATAAATGCCCCATAATGTGAAAAGAGGAATTGTCTGGCTCAGAAGCCGTATACTTGATACATGAATTAAACAACCCATTGAACAAGCCTGATCTTTGTCCACAGCTACTAGATGACTGTGTCAAAAAATATTTCACTGCATACTATTAGAGAACTCTGCTCATGAAATATTGCTAAGTGAAGAACATTATGTCTATAATTAAAGCCATGTAAAAACACAGAGCAAAGGACACTGTGAGGGACCACAACAAAATTCAAACCATGGCTGGTTAAGTTAGGGTGGCAGAATTTTGGATGAATTTTTCCAGTTTTCTAAACATGTTTTGCAAAGTTGCCTTTCAAATGGCAAATGTAAAGTCTAAGATGGAGAAAAATAGAACAGTGAGGCTGGAATTCAAGTCCAGGCAGGCTGGCTCCAGAGCCCATGCTTTGATTTCCCCTAAAACTCTCCTAAAATTCAGTTCAGTTCAGTTCAGTCGCTTAGTCAAATCCAACTCTTTGCGACTCTATGGACTGCAGCAAGCCAGGCCTCCCTGTCCGTCATCAATCACAAAACTCATGTCCATTGAGTTAGTGATGCCATCCAATCATCTCATCCTCTGTCATCCCCTTCTCCCACTTTCAATCTTTCCAAGCATCAGGGTCTTTTCAAATGAGTCAGTTCTTCGCATCAGGTGGCCAAAGTACTGGAGTTTCAACTTCAACATCAGTCCTTCCAATGAACACCCAGGACTGATCTCTTTTAGGATGGACTGGCTGGATCTCCTTACAGTCCAAGGGACTCTCAAGAGTCTTCTCTAACACCACAGTTCAAAAGTATCAATTCTTCGGCACTCAGCTTTCTTTATAGTACAACGCTCACATCCATACATGACCACTGGAAAAACCATAGCCTTGACTAGGTAGACCTTTGTTGGCAAAGTAATGTCTCTGCTTTTTAAAATGCTATCTAGCTTGGTCATAACTTTCCTGCCAAGGAGTAAGTGTCTTTTAATTTCATGGCTGCAGTCACCATCTGCAGTGATTTTGGAGCCCAAAAAAATAAAGTCTCACACTGTTTCCACTGTGTCTCCATCTATTTGCCATGAAGTGATGGAATCAGATGCCATGATCTTAGTTTTCTGAATGTTGAGCTTTAAGCCAACTTTTTCACTCTCCTCTTGCACTTTCATCAGGAGATTCTTTAGTTCTTCTTCACTTTCTGCCATAAGAGTGGTGTCATCTGCATATCTGAGGCTATTGATATTTCTCCCAGCAATCTTGATTCCAGCTTGTGCTTCATCCAGCCCAACGTTTCTCATGATGTACTCTGCATATAAGTTAAATAAGCATGGGGACAATAGACAGCCTTGACGTACTCCTTTTCCTATTTGGAACCAGTCTGCTGTTCCATATCCAGATCTAACTGTTGCTTCCTGACCTGCATACAGGTTTCTCAAGAGGCAGGTCAAGTGGTCTGGTATTCCCATCTCTTTCAGAATTTTCTACAGTTTATTGTGATCCACACAGTCAAAGGCTTTGGCATAGTCAATAAAGCAGAAATAGATGTTTTTCTGGGACTCTCCTGCTTTTTTGATGATCCAACGGATGTTGGCATTTTGATCTCTGGTTCCTCTGCCTTTTCTAAAACCAACTTGAACATCTGGAAGTTCACAGTTCATGTATTGTTGAAGCTGAGCTTGGAGAATTTTGAGAATTACTTTACTAGTGTGTGAGATGAGAGCAATTGTGTGGTACTTTAAGCATTCCTTGCCATTGCCTTTCTTTGGGACTGGAATGAAAAGTGACCTTTCCCAGTCTGGTGGCCACTGCTGAGTTTTCCAAATTTGCTAGTGTATTGAGTGCAGCACTTTCACAGCATCATCTTTTAGGATTTGAAATACCTCAACTAGAATTCCATCACCTCCACTAGCTTTGTTTGCAGTGATGCTTCGTAAGACCCATTTGACTTCACATTCCAGGGTGTCTGGCTCTAGGTAAGTGATCACACCATCGTTATTATCTGGGTCGAAAAGATCTTTTTTGTATAGTTCTGTGTATTCTTGCCACCTCTTCTTAATATCTTCTGCTTCTGTTAGGTCCACATCATTTCTGCCCTTTATTGAGCCCATCTTTGCATGAAATGTTCCCATAGTATCTCTAATTTTCTTGAAGAGATCTCTAGTCTTTCCCATTCTATTGTTTTCCTCTATTTCTTTGCACTGATCACTTTGCACTGAGGAAGGCTTTCTTATCTCTCCTTGCTATTTTTTGGAACTCTACATTCAAATGGGTATATCTTTCCTTTTCTCCTTTACTTTTCGCTTCTCTTCTTCTCACAGCTATTTATAAGGCCTCCTCAGACAGCCATTTTGCTTTTTTGCATTTCTTTTTCTTGGGGATGGTCTTGCTCCCTGTCTCCTGTACAATGTCATGAACCTCCATCCATAGTTCATCAGGAACTCTATCAGCTCTAGTCCCTTAAATCTATTTCTCATTTCCACTGCATAATCATAAGGCATTTGATTTAGGTCATACCTGAATGGTTTAGTGGTTTTCCCCACTTTCTTCAGTTTAAGTCTGAATTTGGCAATAAGGAGTTCATGATCTGAGCCACAGTCAGCTCCCAGTCTTATTTTTGCTGAGTGTATAGAGCTTCTCCATCTTTGGCTGCAAAGAATATAATCAGTCTGGTTTCGGTGTTGGCCATCTGGTGATGTCCATGCACAGAGTCTTCTCTTGTGTCGTTGGAAGAGGGTGTTTGCTATGACCAGTGCGTTCTCTTGGCAAAACTCTATGAGCTTCTGCCTGCTTCATTCCGTACTCCAAGGCCAAATTTGCCTGTTACTCCAGGTATCTCTTGACTTCCTACTTTTGTAATGCAGTCCCCCATAAGGAAAAGGACACCTTTTTTGGGTGTTAGTTCTGGAAGGTCTTGTAGGTCTTCAGAGAACTGTTCAACTTCAGCTTCTTCAGCATTACTGGTTGGGGCATAGATTTGGATTACCGTAATATTGAATGGTTTGCCTTGGAAATGAACAGAGATCATTCTGTCATTTTTGAGATTGCATCCAAGTACTGCATTTCGGGCTCTTTTGTTGACTATGATGGCTACTCCATTTCTTCCAAGGGATTCTTGCCCACAGTAGTAGATATAATAGTCATCTGAGTTCAATTCACCCATTCCAGTCTGTTAGTTTTCTGATTCCTAAAATATTGATGTTAACTCTTGCCATCTCCTGTTTGATGACTTCCAATTTGCCTTGATTCATGGACCTAACATTCCAGGTTCCTATGCAGTATTGCTCTTACAGTATCGGACCTTGCTTCCATCACCAGTCCCATCCACAACTGGGTATTGTTTTCGCTTTGTCTCCGTCTCTTCATTCTTTCTGGAGTTATTTCTCCACTGATCTTCAGTAGCATATTAGGCACCTACCGACCTGGGGAGTTCATCTTTCAGTTTCCTATCTTTTTGCCTTTTCATACTGTTCATGGGGTTCTCAAGGCAAGAATACTGAAGTAGTTTGCCATTCCTGTCTGCTAAAATAGTTGAAAGTAAAATGAGACTATTTTGTTATTCTAAAAGCTAAATGTTCTCACTGTAGGAAGAGCAAACAAAAGGTGGATATAAGCAAATAGAAGAAAACAAAAAACCCCAGTCCCACTGTCAAAATACCAGGGGCTATTCTGTGATTAAAATCCTTACAGATGTGTGGCATAATCTAAGAAAAGCACTCTAACAGAATAAACGTTCTCAAGTTCTAAAACTGAAAAAAAAAAAATCCTTACAGCTATTTTCCATTTTTGAAATGTAAGATCATAAATGGAATTGTTTCTTCACACACAAAGTGAGACCATCCTATACATGTCAATGGAATATATTTTCAAATTGTGTCCCCAGGAATCCTAGGTACAAAACAGTTCATCCCTTAGGCCACCAAAATAAATACTGAGAGAAGAAAGAGGTCTGGCAGCCTTTCTATAGGATATATACCATTCACGTTCATCAGCGTTTCACTGCGGGCATCGCTTCACGGGGTAAAAACCAGCAACAAAACACTTTCAGGTTTCAATTACCAAATATTTATCTTCCAAATAAATCTCATGTCTTCTCACCCTTACAGAAAATCAATTTGTTAATTCACTTCTATTTCATTCTATAATGTCTCCTTTTGTTAATCCTCTTTCCCTAGGGGGACTCTTTTCAAATCTTGTCACTTATCCTTTACTGAAAAAGTTCCCTTTTTTGAATTCAAGGTGAATTGTACTTAATAAACAAGCCTTGAATTCACGTGCCTTTCCTTGCCTTCATTTTGTGTTCTGTGGTCTCTCTCATTAATTGAAATGCTTTTTCAGCTGTTCCATTTCCTCATTATCAACATGCTTCCTTTAATTCATTCATCTTTCATTAAATACTGTGGTGGGCTATAAAAGGTTAACAAGAAAAAGGAAAGGAAAAGGAAATAATTGGGACAGCAACCAAAAATGGAAAGAGAGAATTATTTAATAACTTTAAAAACATGATGTACATATTAGTTGAAGAAGCACCCAGTGAAGGCACTTGGGCCAACACTCTTCTTGAAACAGAATGCGGGGGCGGGTGTGGGGGGCAGTGATTCCACAGCCCTGGACCAGGAGTGTGGTGCGTGTCTCTTTAGCCTCATCCTCACTGGAGAAGGCAATGGCACCCCACTCCAGTACTCTTGCCTGGAAAATCCCATGGACAGAGGAGCCTGGTAGGCTATAGTTCATGGGGTCACTAAGAGTCGGACACGACTGAGCGACTTCACTGCTATGATGGTTTAGTTATGCTATAAAGCACTGACTTAAAAACAATATGAAACCATATATCTTAAGATAAAGAAGCATGAACTTCACAGTGAAACATCCAAAGGTACATATCACAAATGAAGACTCGGAGAATCACAGAGGCTACCAACTGGCCCAAGCTCAAAATCCTGCAGCCATGAAATGAAAAGACGCTTGCTCTTTGGAAGAAAAGCTACGACAAACCTGGACAGTGTGTTAAAAAGCAGAGACATTACTTTGCCAAGAAAGGTCCATATAGTCAAAGCTATGGTTTTTCCAGTAGTCATGTATGGAGATGTGAGAGTTGGACCATAAAGAAGACTGAGCCCCGAGGAATTCATGCTTTTGAACTGTGGTATTGGAGAAGACTCTGGAGAGTCCCTAGGATTACAGAGATCAAAGGAGTCAATCCTAAAGAAAATCAAACCTCAGTATTTACTGGAAGGACAGATGCTGAAGCTGAAACTCCAATACTTTGGCCACCTGATGCACAGAGCTGACTCTGATGAGCTCTGATAGAACCCCTGATGCTGGGAAAGACTGACGCTAGGAGAAGGGAATGACAGAAGACAAGATGGTTGGATGGCATCACCAACTCAATGGACATGAGTTTGAGCAAGTTCTGGAGGATGGTGAAGGGCAGGGAAGCCTGGCATGCTGCAGTCCACAGGGTCACAAAGAGTTGGACATGACTGAGCAATTGAACAATACCACCACTACCAACTGGCCCAAGTTTCTTCCCACAAATGGCATAGTCTGGATCCAGTCCCAGATGAAGGACTTCAAAGCCCACTCATACACTTTCCTTCTTACCCCCAAGGAATCAATCTGAGAGTTTAGTCATCTCTTTGCAAAGTGGTAATACCTCTGCATCTGTTTTATGAATTCCCATTTTATATATCAGAGTTTGGGAAGCAAAGTGCTCCTATGCTATTCAAAAATTATTTCACATGACCCAAGCACATGTCCTGCATGAGTGCTAAAAATGACTCAGCAAATGAAAAGTAATAGCAGCAGGTCACATGATCTTGCCATCATGGGCTTTATACATCCAAGTTTTTCTTTTAGAAGCTCATCCCTCCCTCTATTTGCTCCCACCCATCCTTCTCCCCAGCCAACTCCTGACCTGAAGTCAACACCTGATCAAGAGTCACCACCTATAGGAAGTCCCCTCATTCCCCCAGGTAAGACTTTGGTCCAACTGGCTTATTGATCCCTCTTCCAAATGAGAGTGAGATACCACATCACTAGACATAGTTTAGTATGCATGTGAATCTCCCAAGGGGAGTTATTACAAAGCAGATTCGGATTCAGATCAGGAGTTCTAACAAGATCCCTCAAGATGATGATGCTATTGGTCCCTGAACCACAAACTGAGGTCTAAAGGAAAGAGACTCTGGGTTTCATCTCCACATTTTCCATGTATAGAGCTGCAGGAGAGGAGGTGAGGAGGGAGGCTCACCGAGGGAATAAAGAATTCCTGACCTACATGGGTAGGTCAGGAAAGTTGTTTCCTATCATATTCAGTAGATTAAAAATATGACACCATCTTCAGCATCTCAGGGAGTTCAGAAGTTAAAAACAATAGGTGAGAAAACACAACATTCTGAGAGAAAATAAATGAGGTTGTCAATGTTCTTTGTAATTTATGGCCCCAACATGCTGGCTCCCTTCCCCTCACTACAGACTGGGTTATAAAATAACAATACTATGTCTGTCCTAAACCCTCTGCTAGGACTCTCCCTCAGAAGCTAATAATAATAACCATAGAGGTTGCAGAAACCCCACACTTAACTGAGCACTCACCCTGTCGCATGCACTAAGGACCTCAGATAAAAAGTAAGTATTTTAACCCCACAAAAGGAAGGTACCATTATCACCTTCATTTTACCAAAGAACAACCTTGGTTTATGAGATATAATTTGGTTTGCCCAAGGTCACAGAGCCAGTTCACAGAAGGTAGGATGGAAACCTGGGCTGCCTGACTCGTAAGCATGGTGTCTGAGAGACATAATGCCAAGGTCATTTCAAGGTACAGTGAAGGAAAGCATGACCCTAAAGACAAATTCTGAGATCCGGATCACAAACTCTGGATGGGAAGCAGGAGAGGGATTCCCCTTGGGATGTGCAGAAAGGTCCCCCTGACCCCAGAAGATGCTGAATTCAGCCCGACAAGCTTGGCTCTGTCAAGTTGGCCTGATCACTGGGCATCCACTGATCTCCCATTCTACTCATTTGCCCTTTATTCTGCATGGAACACATTCCTCTCCCATTTCCTCACAATACAATTTGTCTCTCTCTCACTTGGCTTTTTAGTTAAAAACAAGAGAGATGAAGCTTGAAACCTAATTAAGGAAATGGCCCATGTACAAAGAAAACAGCCAGGGATCATTATTCAAACGGCAGCCTCTCTCTCTGTTTCTGAGGGAAACCTAATGACTGCTCTGTAGCCCAGCGGCCTCTGTATCCTATCGTGTACACATCCCGTTATTAGAGGGTAATGCCAGGGACTGGAAAACACGCCAAGTAAAAGCATGCACAGATCCTTCTTCATGCTTCAATGCTGTTTTGATGATTTAAAATAAAGACAAATGTTATCCTGGGAAATGCGCAACTCCCTGTGGCCAAACCCATTCATCTTATGTTAGTAAGATTCCCTGTCCAGCAGACCTGGGTCCATGCAGTGGGGGCCAAGGGCAAGAAATGAAAACAGCAGGACAAAGCAGACCTTCCTGTAAAACTGCTGTAGCGGGAAACGAAAGGAATAGGAGAGGGAAGGGAAAAGTCAAAGAAACTCTCTGAGAAAGATCTGGTTGAATCATTCCCTTGGATTTTTTTAAACTGGGGTGCAATTACTTTACTATGTTGTGTTAGTTTCCGCTGAACAACAAAGTGAATCAGCTATAAGTATACATATATCTCCTCCTTCTTGGACCTTCCTCCTGCCTCCCTCTCCCCCATCCCATCTACCCAGGTCACCACAGAGCACCAAGATGAGCTCCCTGAGTTATACAGTGGGTTCCCACTAGCCATTTGTTTTACACATGAAGTTTGCTAAAATCTGTTCACTTCCAACCATCCCACCACCAAGTCCAATTCACACCCACTGTGCTTCCAATACTTTGGCCACTTCATGCAAAGAGTTGACTCTGGAAAAGACCCTGATGCTGGGAGGGATTGGGGGCAGGAGGAGAAGGGGACGACAGAGGATGAGATGGCTGGATGGCATTACTGACTTGATGGACATGAGTTTGAGTAAACTCCGGGAGTTGGTGATGGACAGGGAGGCCTGGCATGCTGCGATTCATGGGGTCACAAAGAGTTGGACACAACTGAGCGACTGAACTGAACTGAACTGAACTGCTACCCTGATACTCCAGGTGCCTTCCCAATAACATCACACACTCAATGGGATATGAATCTGAGCAAACTCCAGGGGATAGTGAAGGTCAGGGAAGTGTGGCATGCTGCAATCCATGGGGTCACAAAGAGTCAGACACGATTTAGCTACTGCATAACAACAACCTTCCAAATAAACTAACTAAAAACAATAATTTGTATTTGGCATGCAGCCTGCTAAAATGTTTTCTACCCTCCTGTGTGTGTGGGTACATGTTTTATTTACATACTCCTTTATGATCTCTTTTTCCACATAGCAAGAACACTATTAAAGTCAAATACATTCAACATTGTTACTGCCGCAAAGCATTCCAGGATATTGAAGGGCCTTTATTTATTCTCAATCCCTTAATTTGGAACATCTTTTACTTGTATAAATAATGCTGCAATGAACATGCTCCTCTGATTCTGACTTTAGCAAAACTGCTGAAGCAGGCAATCTGATGACTGTTTTTATTAATAAGCTCAGATATTGAAGGAGCTTTCTTTCAACCAAATTGACATTTTATACTCTATATTCTCACACTGAAGTTGGTTATCAACATTGAGATATTTACTGTTGAGTACATTAGATATCATCCTTACAGTTAAAATATTTTAATAAAAAATTTCCTAATTAGGTTTATTTTGAAATAGTTCTTTTTTACAGTAAAGTTACAAAGGAAGTTGCATTCCTATAGATCCTTCACCCGACTTCCCCAAAGGGAACATTATACCTGACCTGGCACATTTATCAAAACTAAAAATTAATATTGGTACAATGGACTTTAAGGGTCTATCTCTTTCTATTCCAAAGAAGAATTATGACCCCAAAAAGGGAGAGATTTGTTCCAGAGAGGTCAAAATTGAATTAGACCTGCCAGAATCAGAACTTGGGACAGCTGGACTAATTTTTCAGCTACATGGATATGCCTTCCGTATTAATTCTCTTTAGACAAAACTTCTTCTCACAAAAACCATGCAATTTGTATCCTATAATTATAATCACATTTCTAAGTCCTGCTAGCTCAAAGTCCAAATCACTCTCTCTTTTTTTTAAGGTAAAAAATAACCTTAGTGTCACATAAAGCTACATATTCCAGCACAAAACTACTTCATCACAAGGTAAATTTGCCTTCAGGAAATAAAGACCTATTTCTCATGCACATTGTTCTCCATTTGAAAATAGACTTTAATTTACAAGCACAAACAATGATATCATGTCAGGATTTGTGACCCTTCTAATAATAACTGTATTTGATTGAAAAAGTCAAAAGTGACAATTTACACTCATCTTAGAGGCTAATTCCTACAGAAAGTGATGTTTCTTATTCTATCACCTTGCAACCTGTTTTTCATAACACATCACGATTATTAATACTTCCATATTTATTCATTTAATGTCTTTTAAATCATAACACTACACTTATGAAGGTATAAATGACCATTGCATCGTCAGAGCCCAGGGCATAGATTGATGACTTCAGATCCCTGAGAACAGTACATCCTCCACAGTCATTCGTTTCCTAGGTCACTTTAGACATCTAGAAATGTACGTGATGTTAACACAAAGATGGTAAAGCTTCTATTCCTCATCTCCACAAGCAGGTATGTCCACTTATCATAAGGGAACTGGAGCCCCAGAATGCCCCACACAGTACCTCTGTGTCCCTATACTGATATTTCTATTCTTCACATCTAAAGGTTTGTTACTTAAACCAATGGCTACTATCCAGGAAGGCGATTACTGTGTAAACCTAGTCTTGCTGCTGCTGCTGCTGCTAAGTTGCTTCAGTCATGTCCGACTCTGTGCGACCCCATAGACGGCAGCCCACCAGGCTCCCCAGTGCCTGGGATTCTCCAGGCAAGAACACTGGAGTGGGTTGCCATTTCCTTCTCCAATGCATGAAAGTGGAAAGGGAAAGTGAAGTCGGTCAGTCGCATCCGACTCTTCGTGATCCCATGGACCGCAGCCTACCAGGCTCCTCCGTCCATGGGATTTTCTAGGCAAGAGTACTGGAGTGGGGTGCCATTGCCTTCTCCTAATCTTAGAGGTGATCTAAAGAGCTCATTGCTGTTGCTAAGTTGCTAGGTCATGTCCAACTCTTTGTCACCACATGGACTGCAGCATGCCAGGATTTCCTGTCCTTCCCTATCTCTAGGAGTTTGCTCTAATTCGTGTCTGTTAAGTCAGTGGTTCTATCCAACCCCATCTCATCCTCTGCCACCCTCTTCTCCTTTTGCCTTCAATCTTTCCCAGCATCAGGGTCTCTACCAATAAGTCAGTTCTTAGTATCAGGTAGCAAAGTATTGGAGCTTCAGCTTCAGTATCAGTCCTCTCAATGATTCAGAGTTGATTTTCTTCAGGATTTACTGATTTGATCTCTTTGCAGTCCAAGGGATTCTCGAGAGTCTTCTCCAGCACCACAATTTGAAAGCATCATTTCTTCAGTGTTCAGCCTTCTTTATGATCCAACTGTCATATCTGTACATGACTACTAGGAAAAAAACCATAGCTTTGACTATACAGAACTTTATCTGCAAAGTGATGTCTCTGCTTTTTAATATACTGTCTGGGTTTGTCATAGCATGAAGTGATGGGACAGGATGCCATGAGCTTAGTTTTTTGAATGGTAAATTTTAAGGCAGCTTTTTCAGTCTTTTCTTTCACCCTCATCAAAAGGCCCTTTAGTTCCCCTTTACATTCTACCATTAGAATGGTTAATATCATCTGCATATCTGAGGTTATTGATATTTCTCCAGTAATCTTGATTACAGCTTGTGATTTATCCACTCCAGCATTTCTAAGTAGGGTGACAATATACAGCCTTGTTGTAGTCCTTTCCCAATTTTTAAACAGCCTGTTGTTCAATGTTGCCTCTTGACCTGCGTACACATTTCTCATGGGATAGGTTAGGTGGTCTGGTATTCCCATCTCTTTAAGAATTTTCCACAATTTGTTGTGATTCACACAGTGAAGAACCTCTGGAGAAGGGAAAGGCTACCCACTCCAGTATTCTGGCCTGGAGAATTGTATAGTTCATGGGGTCGCAAAAAGTAGGACACAACTGAATGACTTTGACTTCACACAGTGAAAAGATTTAGTGTAGTCAATGAAGCAGAAGTAGATGTTTCTCTGGCTTTCTCTTTCTTTCTCTGTGATCCAGTGAATGCTGGCAATTTGATCCCTGGTTTCTCTGCCTTCTCTAAACCCAGATTGTACATGTGGAAATTCTTGGTTCACATACTGCTGAAGCCTACCTTGAAGGATTTTGAGCATAACCTTAATAGTATGTGACATGAGCATAACTGTATGGTAGTGAACATTCTTTGGCATTGTCTTTCTTTGGGATTGGAATGCAAACTGATCTTTATCAGTCCTGTAGTCACTGATGAGTTTTCCAATTCTGCCGATATATTAGTGCAGCACTTTAACAGCATCATCTTTTAGGATTTGAAATAGTCTCAGCTGGAATTCCATTACCTCCACTACCTTTGTTTGTAGTGATGCTTCCTAAAACACACTTGACTAAACACTCCAGGATGTCTGGCTCTAGGTGAGTGACCACACCATCGTGGTTATCCGGGTCATAAAGGCCTTTTTTGTATTTCTTCTGTGTATTCCTGCCATCTAGTCTTAACTTCTTCTGCTTATGTTAGGTCCTTGCCATTTCTGTTCTTTATTGTGCCCATCTTGGCATGAAATGTCCCCTTGGTATCTCCAATTTTCAGGAGGAGATCTCTAGCATTTCCCATTGTATTTTTTCCTCTATTTCTTTGCCTTGTTCACTTTAAAAGGCTGTTTTGTCTCTCCTTGTTATTCTCTGGAACTCTGCATTCAGTTGGACATATCTTTTCCGTTCTCCTTTGCCTTTTGCTTCCCTTCTTCACTATTCGTAAGGCCTCCTCAGACAATTATCTTGCATTCTTGAATTTCTTTTTCTGGGGATAGTCTTGGTTACCACCTCTTGTATAGTGTTACGAACATCCGTCCATAGTTCTTCATTCAGGAACTCTGTCTACCAGATCTAATCCTTTGAATTTATTCATCACCTCTACTGTATAATCATAAGGGACTTTGAGTCATACCTGAATGCCCTAAGGGTTTGCCTACTTTCTTCAATTTTAGCCTGAATTTTGCAGTAAGGAGTTCATGATCTGAGCCACAGTCAGTTTCAGGTCTTGTTTTTGCTGACTGTATAGAGCTTCTCCATCTTCAGCTGCAAAGAATATAATCTATTTGATTTCAGTATTAACCATCTGGTGATGTCCATGTGTAGAGTTGTCTCCTGTATTGTTGGAAGAGGGTATTTGCTATGACCAGTGTGTTCTCTTGGAAAAACTGTTAGCCTTTGCTCTGCTTCATTTTGTACTTCAAAGCCACACTTGCCTGTTACTCTAAGTACGTCTTGATTTTCTACTTTTGCATTCCAATCCCTTATGATAAAAACAACATCTTTTTTGATGTTAGTTCTAGAAGGTCTTGTAGGTCTTCATAGAGCCGATCACTTTTGGCTTCTTCAGCATCAGTGGTTGGGGCACTTGAATTACTATGATATTGAATGGTTTGCCCTGGAAACAAACAGATCATTCTGCTGCTTTTGAGATTGCACTCAAGTACTGCATTTCAAACTCTTTTATTGACTTATGAGGGTTACTCCATTTCTTCTATGGAATTCTTGCCTACAATAGTAGATATAATGGTAATCTGAATTAAATTCACCCATTTCTGTCCATTTTAGTTAACTGCTTCCTAAGATGTTGCTATTCACTCTTGCCATCTCCTGCTTGACCACGTCCAACTTACCTTGACTCATTGACCTAATATTCCAGGTTCCTATGTGATATTGTTCTTTACAGCATTGGATTTCACTTTCACCACCAGAATCATCCAAAACTGAGCTTCATTTCCACTTTGGCCCAGTTGCTTCATTCTTTCTATAGCTATTCATAATTGCCCACCACTCTTCCCCAGTAGCATACTGGACACCTTCTGATCTCGGGGGCTCATCTTGTTGTGTCATATCCTTTTGCCTTTGCATACTGCTGACACTTAATTCCAAAGTCTCCTTCTCTATATCTTTGTCAGTTTGTTACTAAACTAATAAATGTCTATTTTAAAAATTACAAGTAATAAAAACAGGAAATCCAGTGATTATTCCATCAACCCACTAGCCCCACCAAAATATTTTTTAAAACTTAATATTTTGATGTGTGACCTTAATTTTTCTCTATGCTGAAACATATTTTAACAAATTCAAATTGTACCATATATGCCATTTTATGGAAGTGTTTTTATGCATTATGTGATGAAAAGTTTTCTATATCAATAAGCACTTTTGTTGTAAATATTGTTATTGTTAATCATACTCTGATTTGCTGAGACCACCTAAGGAATCAATCCTTTTTGTTCAATATTATAAATGTTGAGAGAGTGATTAGTTGACATTAACACATGCCAACAAGCCTCCATCCAGTGATGTTTGGTGAGCAGTGTTAACTCAGGTCAGGATGACATGGTAAAAACCTCCTGGCAAACAGACATCAGACACACTGGGACTGTACGCCTTCTACAGGCAAATACCCATTCCTAAGTGACAGGAGTGGAGCCATCCATTGACTGAGATCCACTTCACCTCCTAATACCTGCTGTAGTACAGAGCTGAGGCACTTCACTTGGAGCTTTATTTTACACAACAAAATAGAATTCATTTATTCCCAGAAAGAATCTGCAGAGGAGAGGAGACATCAATAAAACACAGCCTCACCAACTGGATGTTTCATGGGTTCTCTGAGTGTGTGAGGCACCACGTGACCGCCATGGGCACACGCCTGTGCTGCTCACGCTCAGCAGTCTAAGGAATGAGGAATCACCTCATTACACAGCTGCCATGCTTGAGGGAGCTCTGGGGTCTGGGGTCTGATGGCCTCAGTGCTTGGCCATCCCCTCCCCTCAGAGTCCGTCATAACATGGGGTGGGGAGACGGGCAAGTTGGTCAGGTCTGTCTACATGCCTCCTGCCTGGTCACACACAGTTAGGTCACCATTCGCCTTTCGGCTACCCACAAGTACGGTGGAAAAGATGAGGAGTTACAAAATGTGTGAGAATCTACACAGCAAAGATGATTCCTTCCTTTTTCAGAAATCGTGCAACATTCCTACCAGTTCCACACCACTGGGAAGGGCACTGTTCTTGGTGCTGTCTTCTTCTGCAGTGCCTTCCATCCTAACTGAGATGGGAGCTATGAGCATGCACTCTCATACTCCCTGCTGCCCCCTGGGAAGCTACCTTTCTCCTCTCAGCTCCACGTGTTTCAAGGGCCACACAGCCTAAGCATACCAGACACTCAGGGTGGCCACTGGAAATAGAGGAATGAATGAGAAACCCACAATCCTTACCCTCCTTGAGCTCACAGTCCCATCAATGGGGAAAACAAGAAACAGTGTGCTCAGCTTTCTTGATAAGGGATGTAGAGGATGTACAATCTCTGAGAGCGGCACCCACTGCAGACTAGAGGATCACAAAGGGCTGTCCTAGGAAGGGGACCTAAGGTGAGACCCAGAGGATGAGCAGCAGTTGGTTAAGAAAGATGAGTGTGAGAATGAGATAAAAATGCACAGGGAACAGCAGTGCAGAGTCTAAAAGGCTAAAGCTTGGAGGCCACAAGAGAAAAAGTCATCTGGGAGGACAGTTATCTGGGAGATGAAGGGAGAAGTGGGCAGCATGAATTTGTAAGGTAGGCACAGCCCAGAAGGGAACTCATAAACTTCTATGTCACCTCCTCTCTGAGGCCTACCTTGACTAGCCCCACCTTCTCTCTCTTAGTGCAGGGTTCATGGACTTCATAGCACCCCACAGTTTGTATTTACCCATTCACTGGTGCCCCCCACCACTAGATCAGAACTCTTATGAACACTAAAGTTTTTGTGTATGTCCCCACTGCACACCAGCACCAAGCCTGGGTCCCAAGAGGCCAAGGTATTCAACAAACATGTCAAATAAACATGCAAGTCATATTTGTTGGTTTCATTTATGCCTCGTTGTTCTACTATTGAAATTGTTGAAATTCTCTGCAGGTGGAGGCAACATTGCATTGCATCTACTACTGAAAACTCAGAATATAAACTGGAATGTCAGGAACCCTTGCTTCTTGTAAAAATGACAGTGCAGGCTGCACCAAATGCAAAAATTAAACAAATAACTAAGTCATATGCTGATCACAGCCTCCTGACCTCTGTGAATAGTCAAGGAAGCTACTCAAAGCACCAGCTTCCCCAGCCAGGGTCCTCAGTCCTTGATTTGAAGGCACAGACAGTTCTGTACACAAGACACTAGGGCTCAAAAGAGTTTCAATTATTAGCACTAGAATTATTAGCACCCAGAATTTTGCACCTGTAGGTGCAGTGTTGCTTGCAAATACATAGTGCTCTCCAGTAGCTAAGACAGCAAGATGGAGAAGGAAAGTTCTAGAAAACCAAACATCTTCATGCCACATGTAGACAAGGCCTCTTGCCAGGTGTGAACTGAGTGCAATCTTGGCACAGCCCAGGTCATCTCTGGGTAGGCACACTATCAGAGACAGGCGGGGACAGAGCTTGTCAGGATTCCAGTATTGCATAAATCCACTGCCCCTCAGCTCAGTTCAGTCACTCAGTCGTGTCCAACTCTTTGCGACCCCATGCACTGCAGCACACCAGGCTTCCCTGTTCATCACCAGCTCCAAGAGCTTATTCAAATTCATGTTCATCGAGTCGGTGATGCCATCCAACCATCTCACCCTCTGTTGTCCCCTTCTCTTCATGCTTTCAATCTTTCCCAGCATCAGGGACTTTTCAAATGAGTCAGTTCTTCACATCAAGTGGCCAAAATATTGGAGTTTCAGCTTCAGCATCCGTCCTTCCAATGAATACTCAGTACTGATTTCCTTGAGGATTGATTGGTTTGATCTCCTTGCAGTTCAAGGGACTCTCAAAAGTCTTCTCCAACACCACAGTTCAAAAGCATCAATTCTTTGGTGCTCAGCTTTCTTTATGGTTGAACTCTCACATCCATACATGACTACTGGAAAAACCATAGCTTTAACTAGATGGACCACTGCCCACAGTGTTCCCGTAATAGCTGGCCATCCCGTTTGGTCCACCCTCATGCACACAGAAAAGGTCATCACCACCTGCCTGCAGTCTTGGTTGAGAGGAGCTGAGAAAATGGCCTGTGATGCTTCAATTCCTTAGTCAGAATTCATGCCTTGCCCTTGCCTTGGACTTGTATATTCCACTCATGTCTCTGGAAATTAAGTGAGTCATCAAGGTGACACAGCCAATCTCTTCATCACTGGAGCCTCTCCGGGGAGTGGACGAAGCTTTGGGGAATGAGGAAACAAGTTCATTTATGGTGGTGAATTAGATATCTTTCCAGTATCCGTGTACATTAAAGAATGCTAATTTGATTCTGTCAGCTCTGTAGCTGGGCTGTCGATACCAGCATGTTTGAAAGAGGTAAGGAAAGTGCCGACGTCTGTTAAAACGGCAGTGGCGCGGCCTGCAGGGTGGATTTGTGCCAGGGCATGAGGACCTGAAAGACAGCAGGTACAGCAAGTTCCCCGGGGACACGCACTTGGTGTTTGTCTCTAAGCACCACCTCCAAGTCGTGGAGCTGGCCATGGTACACCAGCGCTGGTCCACAGAAATAACCACAGTACAGACCTTGTTTTATTGCACAGCAAAGCTGGTCTCTGTGTGCCTACCTCGAGTGCAAGATGCATCATCTGACTAAATTGTGGAGATCAGATATGAAGGTGATTGAGTGAGACTCTGCACAGGATGCCACTCCGTCCAGTGTGCAGGAGACCGTAGCCTACTAAATAAGCCTGTCTGTGGTAAGGGGCTTCCCCCAATAGTCCCATCCTGCTTCCTGGCAGGTGTGCCTTTGTGTAACATCCTTCCCACGAATGTGACTGAATCAGGTAACATCTTTCCATGAATAGAATATGGCAAAAGTAAAATGATGCCACTTCCACAAGATCATATAAAGTCTGGCTTCTCTTTTGCTTGCCATGTCGTGAGCTGCTCTACAGAGAGGCTCACGTGGCAAAGACCCAAAGGAAGCCAACAGCCAGCAAGGAGATGAAGCCCTCAGTCCAACAACCACGGGAGTGAACTTACAAGTGGACCCTCCCCCAGTCAAGCCTTCAATTGAGGCTACAGCCAGGCTGATATTTGACTGAAGCGTGTACAAGATCCAGAGGCAGAGGACTCAGTTAAGCTGGGCTCCAGTTCCTGACCCATGGTGAGATAACCAAGGCTTGCTGTTTTAAGCCACCATGCCTTGAGGCAATCTGTTATATGACAACCCAGACCACACCCAGTAATGAGCAGGAACGCTTAACATTCTATGGATCCTGAGGAAGACTTTGTATCATTTAGCTGGGAGTGATTGTACAAAAAGGTATCTGAAGATACTTACACTTGAAGTCGCCTCAGAAATGAGGATATCACACAGACACTCAAATTCATCAGAGTTAAAAAAAAAAAGTCAAAAGAAAATGACACAAAATAATTACAGCCAGGTGATAAAGGGTTTTTCCTTTCTACCTTATGCTTTTCTGTATTTCTTAGATGCTCCTATTAGATGGAAATAATTTGACAAATACAGAGATATATCTTTCTATATTTTCCAGACTGTCTAGAATTTATACATACTGCTTTATATGAGATATTTTTAAAGAATGGGGAAGATTTTAGATTTGGATGCTTCAAGAGAAGGTCTTTTCCAGTGGACTAAATACCACAAAGAGAGGAAGAAAGAAGGAACAGAAAGAGATGTGATTTATGCAGACAATAGGAAGCTTGAAAAAAGCAATGGGAAATAAATCAAGGAGGCCAGAGTGGGATTGGAGGATAGAGGTGTGTGTGTGTGAGAGAGTGAGAGAGAGAGAGAGAGAGAAATCTATTTTTTAACTTATGAACAGTTGAGAAAAAAAAGGGGGCCCAGCAGCCAAGAGTAATGAGACGAATCCAAACCTTTCTTTCCAGCCAATAAGCACAGCTGGATGAGAGGAAAGAACAAACCTGAAACCTTCACAAATTCCACAAGTTTCCTCATCAAAAGATATTCTTGTCTTGGGCATGTGCAACCACAAAAATCTGCTCTCCTTTCTCTATAGTGACATGTTTACAATGAACAAGACAGGATGAGAACTGAACACATGATGAAGAGAGTCATATGCTAATGTACTAACCAGGAAGAGAGGCTGGCTCTGCTCACAGCCACAGAAGGACTCAGAGCAAGGGAGTCCAGGGCCTGGCTTTAACTTCTCAAGCACAGAGCTCAGAATCAACAAGCCTGGGAACACCGAGGTCAGAGGCACTGGAGTCATTGCTTCCCTGTCATCCTGCTCACCCATGCTCACCAGTGCCCATGGTAAGGGTCGGTCCACTGGCATTTGGCTGATTTTCCAGCATGGTCGGGGTTCCTGAGAATGTCATGTGCCTCAAAACCAGCTTGATGTAAAGTAATGAACACATCTGTTGTCAAAAAAAAGTGTGCAAAAGGCATAGGTGTGTGGAATAGGTGGGTAGAAGAGACACAGCCCCAAGCCCTGGGAGGGACAAGGAGAACAGAAAGTTTCCCCATTGGCTGAGAGCAGCTTGAGCAGAGCATGGAGAGCTGGCATCCTGCTCAGGACTTGCAGATAGGATGATAAAATGCAGAAACTACTCAAAAGGAATCAACCACTGTGGTAGCTACTGGTAATGCTCGCCTGACATCCATGTGTCAGTCCATACACATACACATTATTCAGCTCCCTGTGGTTGGGTGGGTTCATGTGTCCATCCCTGGCCAATGGAAATGAAAAAGTATGGGTCATATCCTGATCAATGCTTTTAAGACCCACCCAATGACCTTCCAGCTCTCTCTTCCCTGCCTGGGTGACTAGAAGCATCATACTGAAATAAGACAGAAATCGCTAGTTCCTTGACCACTGTACAGCTGAAAGATGCCCTGGAAAATTACCCAAGTCATGGAGGACTTTGCAGACCAAGAAAATACCTCATGCATTGCTCAACTTTGGAGGTTTATATGTTAACCCAACCTTTCTTGAACAAAATCAGACGACCGTTAACAAGGATGTCTCACAGATGCCATCACAGGCAGGTGAGAGTGAAGTGCCAGCAGCCTCCACCTCCAAGCCTGGGCTCTAGACGGGTCCGTGGGACTCAGACAATGCCTGGGAGAGCCAGAGGGTGTACCAGGACTTGACTGAGATTTCATTTCAACAACTTGACAGAATAGGGGCTCAACCTAGAAATGAAGTTCAATTAGAGGGAAAGAAAGTGCCTTTTCCTGCACACCTCAATTTGTGGTTTGAAAACTGAAACCACTCCCCAGATGTCTGCATAACAAGTAAAGCCAAGGCCAACTGGCTCTTCTCTGGCTGCCTGCAATTTGGCCAAAGGAGCTGATAATTTCTCATTTCAGAGAATTGCAGCATTTAGGGATGAAACAGGACCTCCAAGTGCTGAGATGACACACACGTTTCACCTCCAGTGCCAGCTCCACTGGACTGCTGGTGACTTCCTGGAGGGCCGTGTCAAAAGGATTCTAGGACTGTTTCCAGGCTCAGTGGGGAAGAGTAAGGATGGATGATTAATGAGAGCTGCCAGGGGAAGGCAGAATGAGAGCATGTGAGCAGGGGAAAAAAATAGGAAAAAAGAAAACTGAGCTGACCCTAAGAGCCCAGCTATCTCATTTTACAGATGAGAAGTCAAGGCCCAGAAAAATGAGCCCAAAGCTCTCCAGATACATGGTCTCAGAACCAAGACTTGAATCTTCATCTCTGAATTCCTATTTATTGTCATTCTATTATCACCAGCTGTGGCTCAGAAGGAATTGCTTCTAAAAATGCAAATGAGATGCAGCCCTCCTGCGCCTTTCTCCAGTGTCTCTTGGTAGCTCATTGTTTCTGATCTTACATAAAAACAATGCATAAAACTAAGTAACTTCTTAAAGGCAGGAAACTTTTTCCAACTGATGACAAAAGGGAAAGTCAGAGACTGGAAGCTTGCGAGGGCCTCAAGGGACCACCGTTGTCTTTGAAGATGAGCAGCCTTAACATGCTGTAAAATGTCTATGACTCAGAGACAGCCAACAGATAGAGACTTCAGTCCCACCACTGTGAGAGATGGAGTCCAGTGGAAAACCTGATTGAAGACTGAATATTCCTCCGGAGCCTCCAGATCACAGCCTAACCAAGATGGCATCTCGATTTCGGTCAGTGACAGACACACTGGACTGCTGACCAATGAACTGTCAGATCATCAATGGGAGTGGTTTCAATTGCCAGGTCGTAGGTAAAGTGTCATGCAGGAATGGAAAGCCAGCCGAGATGGCAGCTGAAACACGTTTCCTGTGGGCGACTGGCAAAGCCGCATTTAAAGAATGAGGACTATCAACATGTTGCGGAGTGGTGGCAATGGTAGAAAGAGACTGACATGGTAACTCAAGAAGAGCATCAAGGTAATGGCTGGACCAGGTCAATGAATTCCTGCAACATTCACTATACAATATTTCTACATTTTATATTTAAATAAAACAAGATTTGTATCATAACAACAGTGAAAATAAAATCATCTCCAAGTAGAGGCTAAACAAGTCAGAGAAAAGAACTTCTTTTTCTCATTCATATTTGCAAATTCAGCACAGGAAAGTTTGCTGAACATTGCTTTAAAAATTAAATCTTCAGTATGCTTGAGAAGAATGCTAAATACAGGGAGAATAAGGTGCTTCCAAGCTCAGGATCACAAGGTCTGAATTAAATGGTGTCCACCTATGACTCTGCCCACCCTCGAACTCAGACCAGTGGCTTCCAGTTCTGGTATAATACTTCAAAGCAAGTTTTTACTTGTCTGTTTGCTAGGGCTAAAATCTAATCAATACTAATTTTTTTTAAATTTTTTATTGAGGTATAATTGATTTATAATGTTGTGTTAGTTTCAGGTGTATAGCAAAGTGAATCAGTTACATATACATACATACATCCACTCTTTTTTAGATTCTTTTCCCATATAGGCCATTACAGAGTATTGAGTAGAGTTCCCTGTGCTATATACTAGGTCCTTATTAGTCATTAGTTATCTATTTTATATATAGCAGAGTATATGTGTCATCTATCTCTCCCTCCCCTTACCTTCTAGATGTAGAAGATACTAATATTACTATTGCTAAACAAAGACAACATAATAGATACCATGTATTGAGGTCTTTCCTCACGTGCCAGACACTCTCCTAAATATTTGACATAGTTTTAGCGTCTTTCATCAATCAAATTCAAGAAACCTAAAATGATTTCAGAACCAGTGCCTCCAAGGTTCTCATTCCCAAGTGCTTTGCTTCTTTTATCTTTTTATTAACAGTTAGAATACAAAGAGAAGCCTGGGATCAAGTCCCAGCTCTGACATTCACCAGCTGAGTGACCTCACATGAGTTCTTTTCCCCTTCTCCAAACCTTGGTTTCCTCATCTCTAAAATGCTGACAGTAAACTGTCCCTCCTGCACAGGGCCACTGTGAGGGCAGAGTGAGATCAGACACACATCTCAGGGCAGTGAGCAGCAGACGCTCAGTACTGGCAGCCATCAGCCATGACATCAGCCAAAGTGACATGACCCCTTGAGTGGTTGCTATGTGAAGGCTCTGCCACTCAGGATAGACTAGCAATACTTCTTACACGTGGGCAGAGGCTTCTTTCCCGCTAAAATTTTGTCCTATGAGCTCCTTCTATATACTTTACCAATTCTCATGCCACAACTCAGAATATCAGAATATTAAGATTTCCTGATTGCCAAAGCCAGCATTCTGTTCCGATTCTGAATATAAATAAATACCAACCACAGGTTTCAGACCATCAACTTCCTTCCTTTTCCTTCTTTTTATGTTATCATTTCTAACTTGGAGCAACCAAGGAGATTTGTATTTTAAACATTGTAAAAACATCCCCAAAACATCCTTGCTCCCAGGATGAAACCTTTTTGTGCCATCAGCTTAAGCCCAAAAATCATTATATGAATGACTTGCAAACCTCTGAAAATCATACCTGTTTGGGATGGAAAAAATAACTCAGAGCCCTGGGCTGTGGAATAATCACTTAGAATACCTTGCCCCACTGACACCAAAACATTACATGTTACCTCATCTTCTGTATTTCAGTAGGATATACTTTCTCAGGTTTAAGAAAATCTTGAAACAGCTAGGGATTAAGTGTTCTTTGCCCTGAACATCAGCCTTCAGTGTAAAAAGCATCATGATTTTACACTCACATCCACCTCTGAGCTTCTGAAAACAGTGACTAAGTTCTGTCTGGTTCAGAAAGGATTCTTTCAATTCTCTTTTTATTTTTTTTTCATTTATTTTTATTAGTTGGAGGCTAATTACTTTACAATATTGTAGTGGTTTTTGTCATACATTGACTTGAATTAGCCATGGATTTAGGATGGGGAATACAATTCTCTTTTTAAAAAGTACTGAGTATCTGCTATATGCTAACCATGTTGCTGAAACTTGACAAGCTCTCATCCCAATAACTATAGGAGAGAGTCTACCCTGCGCCTCCCATGGAGACTTATAAATGTCTTAAAACCACATTTTTGGGGGAGGGGTTCCTTTTTTAGTTGTGTGGCATATGGGATCTTAGTTCCCTGACCAGGGATTGAACTCATGCCTCCTGCAGTAGAAGGTCAAAGTCTTAACTACTGGGCCACCACGGAAGTCCTAAAACCATATATTTAAATTGGCATGAATAACCCAACACTGGAGGTCCTGGCTTGTCATTGCCTCCACTGCAACTCCCATAAGTCACTGTCTTTAAAGAGTATTCAAGGAGGGTTATTTAAGGAGGCTGAGTACACATTCCACACCAAAAATATCACTTTGCAAGACCCAAGCTGTGAGAAGTAAAGATACACAAATGATTATCAGTGAGTATGCAAAGACAGTGCTTCCTAACTTCCACCATTTGAGTTGCACTGCCACAACTGAAAAGTCTGAACACCATCTGCAACATTTGTTTTTTTAATAAACTCATATTTTCTTCCTACTGGCTACTTTAGCCTTACCCTTAAGCCCAAATGACAGTGACATAGTGGTTGTGCTAGTTACTGTTTTCACATTAAGATAAACACCAACCCATCTTTGGTCCATGCTCAGAGCAAGGCTGAGATGAAGTGTATAAAGGACCAGGCAGAGCCGTTGAAAATAAAGCTGTGGACTCTCTCCACACTCTTCTTATAAGGGCTGTTTTGTCTGTTCTTGTGAACCACTGAAACCAGGTATCTGCTGATTGGGTGGCTTGGTGCCAACAACCACTGACATGACCGGGAAACAAGCCAGGCACAGATTCACGGTAAGGAGCGTGAGCAGGCAATCTGGTCAGGCTGCAGGTCACCCACGCAGCCTCCTTGCCCTTTGCCAGTGGTGGTTCTCCAAACTGGAATCTTCCTCGCTCCAGCCTTGAATTCTGTTTCTTATCGGCGCAATCACTTACTCAGTCACCTACTCAGTCATTCGGCCAGTACCATTATTACATGAAAGACCTTTGTGTGAGAACGGAGACCCTGATGGCAACAAACTGGCCATAATGCCCTGTGAGGTGCGTGTGTAAGATGTTTCATTGGGCCCTTGTGTTTGGGTTCCTGAAGAGACAGCCAACTGTGAGCTGGCAATGCAACAACAGGGTCCTCTATTCTCCCTAACTATAATCCAACACTTTCAGCCAGGAGGCAGAGTAACTTCAGGTAACATTAAACCCCAAAATCCAAAGCCTCTGAATTCAGGAAACTGGCGTTCTTAGGAAAGGTTAAAAGACTCTTGATGTCTCTCAACCTTAACTCCATCTTCAGTTATCTGGAATAACAGCCAGAAAAATATCATTAAATACATTATTGACGGCAGCTAGAGGACTATCCATTTCTAATTATAAGAAGTATTACTGAGATCTCCTGTTCCAACATCTCTCATATTCATTTCATGTATCATAGCGATGGCTAAATAACTTTCCATTTTTGTAAGGCTCAGACCAAACCGAACCATTTTCTGGATTTGGCAACAACCGAAATTTTCCAAGAGTCACTGATTTAAGCCCCAATTCTCTTAGACCTAAAAACTTTTTCCACTGTTTTCGAACATGATTATATATAAGAAAAAATGGCTCATATTTTTCTAATTCCAACGTCCTTCATTCATCAAATGCTTTCACTGAGACCTTTTTGATATCCAAGAAGGTATGTGAGTATTTTATAAGCCTTTAAATTTTCCCCCCTCTTTGAACTAGGAAGCTGCCTTTTTAGCTAAGAACAAACCAAACTTGAACCTTAAAAGGTTTTAGGTCGGTCTGAAATTTAAACCTCCTCAAAGTACAAGAGGGTTCTAACCCAAGAGAAAAATTATGCTTTCTTCTCTTAAGTATATGTTTTTTCCATTTGTCCCTCATGTGCATATCAAAATGAGAAAGATGTTACGGAGAAAGATGATGCAGCTCTTAAAAATGTGCTCTTTAAGCAATGAAATCTTCAACAGACTAAGAAGTAGAAGGCCGTAATTTAATTTGCCCAAGTGTTCCCAAATAAAGATTTAAATAAGAGTTATGTATGTCTCACAGCAGCTGGTATAAATCCACCAGCACATTGAGCCCATTACAAACTAAAACACTGGATAGAAACTCTGCTCAACATCACCTACAGGCTTCTCTTCCATTTCACTGTTAATAGGAAAAAATCTGAAAAAAAATTAAAAAAAAAAAAAAGACAAGGACAAAACATTAAACCTTTTCCCCTCCTAAACTGAAAGACTATTCTAGGTCCAAATAAAGAGAAAAAGATGAGTATGCCCCCTTCATATCTCAGTCTGCAGAACAATTAATTCATCTTAGAGTTCAAAGCCAAGTGACTTATACTTTATTCTGTCCTAAATGGTTCTGATTCTCAAAGGAAAAAAAAAATCACGGGCACCATGATTATTCTTCATCATTACACATGACAGACTAAATATAAGAGAACCTTTCCCTTGCTTCCTTTTTCAACACAAGGGCAAAAAGGGAAAAAAAAAAAAAGCTCAAAAGTGATAGGAGGACAGGAAGTAAGAGCAGTTTCCCAAAAAGCTGGAACTACAATCTTTGTAATCAGCTGAGGACAACACCCACCACATCTGGGTAGGCACCAGAGCCGATTATGCTAATTATGATTGAGCTGGATGAATAGCAAATCTGTTATATTGTGGCTGGGCAGCAAGTGGATAAGAAACACCAGCATCCAGGACACGCTGCTGGTCCTTTCCTTCTGTCTGCACAGAGGCACATAGACGGAAGGCAGCGATGTCACCACAGAAAGGCTAGTCTCCTCCAAACACGCCACGGGGGTCACGTTAATAGCACGATTTAACAAATGTCATGTGACATGCAAGAAAATTAAACAAAGCAAAAACAGGGCAAACACCATGGAATCCCACAGGGGACGAGATTCCTGCCCTACCAGGTACAGACATCACACACGCCTCGCACACATGGTCACGCAATGTCATCCTACAGGACACATACGCCAGGGCTGCGTCCTCCCTGTGCTGTTTCTGGGGACTCACATCGAAGGCATCAACAGGTGTTTGCTGAATCAGTGAACTGGTAAGCGTGAAAATCACCCTCTTAGCCCCTGAGTGAGTCGTGTACCATCCTATCACATCCTGCTTCACTGACTGAATTCAGCACCTAAAGTCCTAGAAACCGCTCAAGAGAGCCAAGAAATCTCAGTTGCACTACCTGGCTTCTAACCTTGTCATCACTTCCTAGTTCTGTGACCTGAGACAAATTACATTCTCTCTCCATGCCTCAACTTCCTTCTCCTGTGAAATGATGATAAAAACAGCACTTAGACCACTTAGATGCTCTCATAAATAACTGAGATAATCTACGTGAGACTTAAAACAGCCTGGCAAACATGAAGCACTCAATACATGCACACTATTTCTATTTCTTTTACTACTCTGGGTCAGCAGACAGCCACCAACATACAAGCCTCCAAGAAGAGGCACAACTTTTAGTAACTAAAATTAACCAACCACATTCCCAGGGATCAATACGAACTAATGTAAAAATAGTCTACGGAATAAAAGAAGCAAGCTGCCTGAAGATATACGCATAGCATGTGCTGCCTTTATGTCAGAACAACAGTAGTAGCTCATACACAGTGTGTGCGCACATGTGGAAGTACAAGAAGAAGTCTGTGCGAAGTCAAATTTAACACAGTGGGACTGGAGTCAGGGAGGTATAAACGAACTTTAGTTTTATCTGTAATATTCTAAGTATAAAGCAAGTGAATTGTTTTCCTAAATTATCATTAAAAAGTTAAAACAAACCTTTAACATGTATACCAAAAATAAAAATGAAACAAAAAAGAAAAATTGCTTCCTCTGGCAACACCACTGCAAGGGAGCTCTCCATGTGCTTGCCTGAGCAGGGAGTTGTAATTACATGGATAATGACTTCTTCTTGGCTGTATCACAGGCTCAGCCTGGCAAGGAATCCTCCTGCCTCGTTATTAGTCTTGTGTCCCCAGCACTGATCAGAACTATGCACACAGTAGGTGCTCAGCATGTGTCTGTAGACTGAAAGAATGCGTTTAAGAAACATTCCAAAATCCTTTCAGCAATCTGATAAGGTCTTTTTGTTTTCAGTATCTTTTTTGAAAGCCTAAGCGCCTTTAGTTATTTAACTTTCAAAGTATGAGTTCTGATTAGTCAAGAGTTTAACCAGTGCATTTAAATCATAGATATTTGGGAACTCTCCCTGCCAAAACAGGGCTCCTTTTATTATGCACCTCCCCCCATCTCACATCGTGACCTTGAAGGCACAATAAATAGCCTTCTTTCCCCATCCCATCGACGCCTGAGATTGTGATATGATATGCAGACACGGTCGACCGAGTCTTGCAGGCTGAAGCAAACACGTCAGCAAAATCTACCCATCGTTGCTATAGATTTATGTCGGTCCAGCAATTATACAGGCTGTCATGGGCTCTGGGAACACGCTAAAGTGAAATATAGAAGAATTCCTTAGAGAGCAGCAGCAAAAAATCGAAACTTCTGCTTCCTTACACCAACCCCCTCCCCTGGACTAAGGTCACAAGTCCCAAGTAGACCCCTATGGGCTACAAAGAGCCACCCATCTTAACTGCTTATTAGGGTGAGTCATATTCAAGCACCATGAGGGATCTGTGCAATTTCTATGGGGGAAGAACAGGACATGTCATACATTACAGCATGTTGCCCCTTAAAGTGTGCATTCTGAACCACAGACCTGACTTTTCCCCTCCTTAAACCAAGGGTAGTGTGGTGCTAACTCTAAGAACCAGTCTCACTAAAGACAAGGGAGTCTTCTGAACTCACGCTGCCTATGCTGGCGAGAAAGACTTTACATTTTCCTCAACTCCTGCAGAACAGGTGAGCAAAGAGTTTTTAAATGCTCTTCCAGCCATAAGGAAACAGAATTTACTCAGAAGGATTTTTGTGGTTGAAAAATCCTGTGTCCAGACCAGGCAGAGTAAGGGTTTCGGTCAGGAACTTTCCTCCACTCTTATCATTAGGCTCCACGACATGCCTCGAATGCCCACTGTGTGCCAAGACATTTGCAAGACTCAGAGGGTTCAGCAGCAAATATAGTAGTCCTAGGACAGGCTAAAGGGTCCAACAGAGGAGGAAGAGAGTACACATGAAATTAAAAATTCAGCTAATTCCCACAGTAGCAAGTGCCTAGAAGAAACCTAGGTGCCAAAAAACAAAACCAGACTCAAGCGATAAGTAAGAAGATAAGCTTGAGTCGTGCTGGTTTCTAAGCCTTTTATAAAAATTAAATGAAATCATTAAAGCATCCAGCTTAATGTGAAGTCTCAAACTTGACTATCTCATTCCAATTCACCCTCCAGACCAGAGATCTGGAGAGAGATGCTGAAATAAACTGCTTAACTTACTTGAATGAGCTCACCGCTCAGGGGAATGGGTAAATTACTAAGCCATTTATTCTTCCTAGAAATAAAACTGAACATCTACTATGTGCCAGGACACAGGTGCCAAAAATACACCCTCCCTCATGCCGCTTATATTCTAGTGGGAAGACAGACAGAACACATGGGAAATGAGTTCGGGTTTCAGACAAAGTTACTATGAAGAAAAAGATGGAGAGTTGCATGATATGGACTTAGTCACTAGGCAAAAGACACAAGATTGCCTGGTCAGTGTGAGCTCCTTTAGAGTGATGACATATGAGCTGAGACCTGGGTATGAACCAGGTCGGGGAGAAGAGTGGTCAAGACAGAGGGAATATGAGACTGAAGGTCCTGAACAGAAAAAGGTTGACGTGTTTAAGGAAGGAAAAAGAGTGTGGCCGAAACCTTGCCGAGCAAGAGGGAGAATGAACAGGAGACATATTCTAGGAGCTTTATAAGCCAATGGAGGAATTCAAGGCACTCAACTCTAGGTAACTTGTCCTCAGAGGAAAAAAGACATCAACGTGAAAGCTTCCAAAGAGTGACATCTCGGCACAGATATGGCAAATACAGTTTCTGTTAGAAGACAGACAAGTTTGTCACGTGCTGGTTCTATATAAGAAATAGCACAAGCAAGTCAGTAAATGCTATTGGATTCAATTCTTATAAGAAGTTAGGGCTAAAACCCAGGATACTCAAAGAGGACAAGGAGAAACCATATTCATTCAAGACCCCTTTGCCCATATATTACTGAATCTAAGCAGAGCAGCTGGTTCTGAAAATTTCCGAGCACTGCAAAAGCTGAGTGACTAGAAAGCAGCTCTTTGCTTAAGCAGCTGCAAATTTTGTCTTTTCTCAGAAGACCCTGTTTTGTAGCTACATCAATGTATCGGCAGGCTTCTGTTTTACTAAATGGACTTATAATTTTGTATGTTTCCTCCACAGAAAGTCTTTATGCTATATATTCATGATGCTGACATTATAAAAGTTACTTGAGAGGACTCTCGCAGTCACTGCAAGTGCTTCCAAAGGCAACGGCTCAGGCCTCATAAGACCTGAAAACAAGCGGCTGAGTTTCAGCTTAGCTATTCCCTCTGGGAGGACATTCTGTAATCACACTGCATAGTAAAAGCACTTCTGGAGCCAGCTCTCTGCACAGCAGAGATGAAATCTCACTGATGTGGCTTAAGTGGAAGCATATTTCAATTTTTTTGTTTTGGATGATTTTTTACCCTACTTAATCCATATACTGGTCTAAACAAGATAACCGAAAGAACCAATGACTCACAATTATGGGTTGTGTCTACATCTGCTGTGTTTGTTTCTGTTTCCAATACAGCTTTCAGCTCTGCCTGATCTCCCTCCATATACATGGGCCATTCTGGGGCCTATTAGGTCCACATTACCATGCCAGACTCTATCCCATCAGCTTATCCACAGGGCAGAAAGGATATCTTTCTCACCATTTTCTGGACAGAAGTCCAGGGTAGGCTCTGATTGGCCTAGTCTGAGTCACAGGTCCTTTTCTGAGGCAATTCCTGTGTCTGGGGAGATCTAGAACCTTGGTAGACCAAGCCTGGGCATTCTTCCCATCTTTGGCTGGAGCTTAAAGGACTCCAGCATCAAAGGGAATGAGGAGATAATCCTCCAAGAAATGCAAAACTAGGAGGCAGGAAAGCACAATAATCAGGTTAATACTTCAGTCACTTCAGTTCACTAAGGTGGACTGTTTAACAAGGTTATGTGCTGCATCTAAACATATGCGATTGAGTACTGTGGAATCCTCCTCCCTAGCCAGCCTCGCCTGGAGCTTTGCAATTCTCTGAGTTTTGCTTTCATAGGTCATTTATTATTAATCACTCCTGGTCCCTTCAGGTGTTAGGAAAGTGTTCAATCAATACTTTCAAACCCTTACACGACTGAGCAGAAATGGAATCACTTACCTCTAAAGCCATCCAAAACATTCTCAATCAGGTATTGTATACTGGCTCTTTCTCCTGCATTGAATGCTGACAGCATAAACTCTCCTCCTTCCAAAGTGTAAAAGGAAAGCTCTGCTACGAGACTGTCTCAAAGGCAAACCAAGTTTAATGGTGAAAGTGAATGCAAGCCACGAGCTGGGTTAGAGTCTAACCTACCTTACTTTTACTCTTTCTTGACCTTGAAATTCAACATCATTTGTTCCTTCTGTCACCTGCCACCCCAAACACTGTCTGACGTATTTGAGGGTACACTACTGCCTGTCTTCCCAAGCTTTCCATGAAAGTATAAGCTTCAGAGGTCCAGAAGCTCATCTACTTGGGCAATCCCAGTCCCAAATAATGCTTATACAACACAAGCACTTAATATATTGGTTTGGGTATAAGATTAGTTGTCTGTAGAATCCCTGTTTCTGTAATCAATTCCTGTAAGATCCATGTTGGAATGCTATAATAAACAACTATTAAATTTAAAGACATTACCATGCCTAGAAGTACTAGCTTCTGATTTATCCCTAGAATCTAAGAGATTTCCACCCCCAAGTAGGATCTCCAACTAATCAGGCCATGAAGGTTACTGTGCTTTGATGCTCCTGTTTCTAAGCACTTCCACAGTCCTGCACCCATTATAAACTTATGCACTTGATTTTCTCATAAAAATATTTTATAACACTTCCCTCGAGTTCTACTAAGACCACTCTTTCATCCAACTACTGGTCAGCTGGTTCATGAGGACTGAATGACAAGCCACTGTTGGGACAGTCCTCATCTTCTAATTTCCTCAAGTTGCCCTTGACTTCCCTTCTGAAGTGCTCTAGTCCGTTCTCCCATTAACACCCTTTTGAAGTCAAGCTTTTGTATTCAAAAAAATCTCAGGAAAACCTTCTCGCTTCTTAAATTAGCCTATTGCAACCAGAGAAGAACAGGAGATCCACTGTCATTTACCTAATTATTTTTACACAGTCATTCAGATGCTTTGAGGTCTTCTTGTTTTCATGTTGGCCAACAAACTCCCTCTTTTTGTAAGCAAGCTTTTCATGTAAGAAATTTACTCTAGAAGCAATCAACCTTTCTAGAAGGAAACTATTCTCTCTGACATGACAAGACCCACTAAAAAACCAACAGCAGCAGGAACAGCAGCTATACAACATTGCTGACATCTAAAAGAGTAGGGGAAAAAAATAGCTGGTGGGGGAAAAAACTTAAGTCCATAAACATTGCAGAGAGGCAAGGCTCCCCCAGCTCTCACGCTACATGCGGCAACCAATTACTCTCTCAAAAGAAGAATGCAGGTCTTACATGAAGTGGAACAATTAATTTCACGCTTGTCATCCTGGCCTCAATAGTAAGTTGATTTGAATCAGATATTTGCAGTACATTACAGCTTGCAGGGGACAGTTCTGGTGCCTCCTGAGCTGATGGACTGCCTTGATGGCTACCATTGTAAAACAATCCATCAATAAGAGTAATTATGGTATTGATCAAAGTGGTTGGCTGCTTCAGATGGGAATCAATTCTCAGGAGTTGCTGGGAACTGAAATGTCTAATGGACTATTCCATCACTAGTCACTGCAGCAACTGAAACAGCTAATATTCTGGAAAGTTCTTAATAATTACTCATTGAATCTGCATTTCTGCTTCGGTGGTCATAACTAGACCCTGTTTAGTGTAGCCTGAAAGTCACTCCAAGTGGAAGAAGGAAGGGCCAAACAGAGATTTATAAAGTGCCAGCATGGGCCAAAAGGGGTTAGAATAAATAATGTGGAAAGCTACCTGTTTTTTTCCTTTTCTGGCCACGCCATGCAGAATGAATGGCATGTGGGATATTAGTTCCTCAACCAGGGGTTGAACACATGCTTCCTGCTTTGAGATCACAGTGTCTTAACCACTGGACTGCCAGAGAAGTCTCCAAATACTTTTAGTAATTTTACCGTGTCCTGTTAATCAGAGAAGCTCATTATTGTTACTATTTTTTACAGAATTTCTGGGTGAGAAGGTGCACCGAGAAGAAAACAGCTTATTTAACAGATGCTGCTCTTACAGGGATGCCTGACAAGAGAAGAAAATGCTGCGTTTCAATGTTGATGCCATCAGTAACAAAGAGTACAATGTCACTGATTTGAAATTCTCATGTATGTACCATTCACTATATTCTAGTTTATGTGGAGAAATTTTGACTCTCTGGGAAGCAGAAACTTGGAAAGACCAAAAATAGCACATGAGCCTAATAAATCTTTTCTCTTTTCCCTCATTCAAATGCCCACTGATTCACAATCAGGCTCTATATTTAGGGCAGCCTCTTCATGGAAACCCTTGATCTCCTTGCTTTGACTGCAAGGAGATCAAACCAGTCAATTGTAAAAGAAATCAGTCCTGAATATTCATTGGAAGGACTGATGCTGAAGCTGAAGCTCCAATACTTTGGCCACCTGATGCAAAGAATTGATTCATCAGAAAAAACCCTGACATTGGGAAAGACTGAAAGCAGGAGGAGAAGGGGATGACAGAAGATGAGATGGTTGGATGGCATCATCAACTCAATAGACAAGTTTGAGCAAGCTCCAGGAAATGGTGATGGACAGGGAAGCCTGGCGTGCTGCAGTCCATGGAGTTGAAAAGAGTCAGACACGACTGAGAAACTGAACTGAACTGAACTGAACTGAACTTCATGGACTAGGGACTCAGAAACTGCCACATGTCACATCTACCCTTGGTTAGAGAAAGTGTACCTATTCAATCCTAGGACTCAGCAGAAGGCTTCCTACCACACACAGTAGGGGATTCACACTCCCAGTGACACCAAACCTCAAGCTTAGGGACTTCCCTTTCCAGGATACAGGAAAAGAGTATATAGTCCACTGAGGAGGCCTCACAGATCCTATTTTTCGTCCCTGTATTTGACAATGATCTTCTCTTCCCAACTCTGCTTTTGCATTTTCATTTCTTTTTCAGGAAGGAGTTTGTTTCCCACTCCAGCTGACACTAAAGACATGTGTAACCTGGGGTACGTTACTTAACTTCTCTGTGCCTCTATAAGTCCCTTTCCACTCCAGTAAAGGAGGAGGAAATTATTAATTCTGATGGTAGAGTGTCTGGAAAAGGCTCCTAAAAGACATTTGAGGGGACTTGAGGGACTCCCCAAGCGCCAGAGTGCTTGGCAATGGAGGTGGGGAAGTGGTCCTGAGGCAGAATAAACAACTTTAGCAAAGGCTTTGAGGATGAACAGAGAATATACCATGTTATCCTCAGCACAGGAGTGTTGGGGGAGAGACGGCCAAGCACTGTGGAAAGCAGACAGGGAAGGACATGGAACACAGAGCTCCAAGGTCTATACTTCATCTGTCGACAGTGGGAGCTACCCTGGATTTCTGAGCAAGGGACTGAGCTGATGGAAACACTTTTAGAAAAGGTATCCCAAGAATCATTTTACAAGATGAATTGAAGGGAAAAGGAGCATGGAGCCTGTTAGGAGATTGCCACAATCATTCAGAGGAGAGATGATGATAAAACACCAAATTCTTCCTAAATAAGTCTTTTGTAATTGAGACATTATTTCAAACAACAGGTTGATAAATACTTGTGTGGACATTTGCTGACATACATCTTTATGCCAAGTTTCATTTTGTTATATGCAAGCTGCAAGAGTGGCCACAATGTTATTAGGAATTTACAGGGTCATTAGTTGTCCTTCTCTTATATATCAAAGCTCTATAATGCCTGAGCGAATTCCAAGTGCAATTTGGAGAGTTTCGAGATAACAAAAATTTACTGAAAGGCTTAGAAGGTTTTAAAATCAGAATGACTCAACTCTCCTTAGTGCTCGAAGCTCTACCATTAAGTCAAACATGATTCTACTTTTAAAAGGAAAAACTGAGTTTAGATAGTTTTTAATCTGAGAGAAAAATATGGGCAATAGAAACCAAAGAGATATTCCAGAAGGCAAAAATGTATGGATGTTTGTCTTCCTTCAGCAACCAAATATTAATTTCACTGATGATGAGATTAAGGAGGCAGACAATAGTCAACTGAGATTACTGCAGTGCTTTTATCTGCAATTGACAGCACCTTTGAGCTGAGCCTGGGGCACAGGAAAATTTCCTGGCAATGCTCTACACAGCAGATGCATTGATAAAGCCTCCACATTACAGATAAGGACCACGATTATTCCAGATATTGCACTCCCTTAGAGCACACCAGCCTGCATGCAAAGGGTTCTCCCAAATCTTTCTTGTTGACACCTATGAATTACTGACAAAGAAGATTTTTCACTTTAATTCCAATAAAATAGCAACAAAAACAATAATACTAACAGCAACTAACTCTCATGTAGCATTTATTACATATGCTAGACTCCACTGCTAGCATTTAATCTTCAGAACAACCTGTGCGCTGAGTACCATCATCATCTCCATTTTCAAACAGGGAAACTGAGGGTCAAAGGGGTCAAGTAATTTGCCTGAGTCTTATCTTCTCCCCTTAACACACAGACACATTCACCTATCACAGCCAAGAAGCTACCAGAAGACTATATTTGGTGGATACATCATTACACTCCTCTAAATACACTGTATTGTTCCAAAAAGCAACAGTAGTTTATTAGCAGCTAAGTGACAATTCTCAGGGGTCCCTAAGTGAGCCCCTAGAAGGGGAAATGTGTAGGTTGGAAGAAGCAGTGAACTGTGAGATAAAGATGCCATTAACACCAGTTTCCTCTCTGAAAGTGGAAAATGACTTTCGAGAGACTGGACACATCCCTGCAAACCCAAAACTATCATTTTATGGGTAAGCATCCCTCCTTAGGGAAGTACCTCTCAAGTGACTCTACCAACATCATCTAGGAATACGGAAAAATTCATGTTCTTGAGCCCAGCCCAGACATAGCCCAGTGCCTCACTGTGAAGAAACAGGAGAAAACACATTTAAACAAGATCCCTGTAATTTTAAGGGCTTCCCTGGTGGAAGAACCTGTGGTAAAGAATCTGCCTGCCCATGCAGGAGATGCAGGTTCAATCTCTGGGTCAGGAAGATCCCCTGGAGCAGGAAATGGCAACCCACTCCAGTATTCTTGCCCAGGAAATCCCATGGAGAAAGGAGTCTGGCAGGCCACAGTCCATGGGGTTGTAAGAGTCACTCATGACTTAGCGGCTAAACAACAACCACCCTGTGATTTTATAAAGAATCCCTGGATTAGAGACTGAAGTTATCCCCATCCTGCCATCCATGGAATCCTCCCCCAAAGGCCACACACAGATATGCAAACTCACAAATGTCTCTTCCAAATCAAAACATGGGATAACAGGAATAAAGAAACCCAGTCATAACCTTTCACTCTCAAAAACGAACACACAAGGCTTGCTGAGCTGAGCGAAGAAACACCGTTAAGAGCACAGTGACTGTATTTCAAATGTCACAGCAACACCAAGATGCTCTGAGCAAGAGTGCCTGTGGCAGCCGGCCACATTCAGGGTAGCCTGAAAGTCCAGTATCAGAGCCACCTGTAAATCAGAGAGGCACAAAATTATTCAGGAAATCCTGACCTTAATAGACCAGCCGAAACCACAGGGTCATAGAAAAGGGGAAATTTGTGTGACTGCAGGGTGGCCAACCAAGTCTCTGGAAATGTGGACACAATGCTGAGGCCAGGAAAGGATTTAACATAAGAACCAGGACTGATGCCTGGAAGTTAATCCACTTTGTTTTCTTAGGTCCAAGTCCTCTTGTTGGCTCTGCTCCTCCCGATACCCCCAAATTTCTCCAATTCAACAGCCTTGGGATGATAGCAGACTCCAGGATGGAAGATACAGGAAGCGTCATTCTCACATCCTGGCACAGATGAGCTGGGGGTTCACTGACATCTGGTAGGGGTCAGGTGGCAAATGCCTGGTCCCATGAGAACAGAGTAGAGAGCAAAGGAAGGCAGTTCTGGGTCCCAGGCTAGGCAGCCAGCACGGAAAACACCAGAAGGAGCAGAGACAATAAAACTCCTGGTGCAGAGTGTGTAGGACCCCAGACAGAAAAATGTTTAAGGAATCGTAGCCAAGTCCTAGTGACAGTCTCTATCCAGTTAAGTCTTTACAGAAGCCCCTAAAACACCTCTGAGACAAAGAAAAGAAAGAGTAAAAATAAAACCTAGTGAACATGACACAACCCAGATACAAGCCCACCGCCCTTGACCACACAACTGATCCATAAATGCCATCACGTTTCTATAACAGGCAGGGTTGACATTATCTACTAGTAAGTCTACGTATAACCATATTATGATTAAGTTTCTCTCAAATAATTTTTAGCGTGATATCCAATACAGAGGCTCAGCCTAAATCCAGAGCTGGTTTTCCAACAATCTCATCACCAGACCATCCTGTAAAAAGGCAGAGAATTCTCCTTCAGGGATGTGCTTGTCCTTTAGCAAAAGGGAATTTTGTTTAAGAAATGAAATAATCATGCCCAAAAGGCAGCTTTGCAAAAAGAGAAACTGCAATACTGGGATCCAGACATTTTACATAGATGTATCTTAGGACCTCAATTAAGGAGAATATCTGGAGAGATTACTGCATGAATAAAAAATTTCAAAAGCTGCTAATAGTACTCAAATACTGGAACCAAGCAGAGTTTAACAGGAGAGCTCAAACAGTAAAACACCAGGGTCTCGCTATAACTCTGTGGGTCCTCAAATTTCACAGTACTGTTCTGCCTTATAAATTAAATTATTTGATGAAATATCATTTTGATATTTATCTAACTAGCCCCTTGGAGCCAGTACATTTAATACTAATTCTGCTCCATATCAGTGTCATACCTATGTTCTAAAGAAACAGTACTCATTTGGATTTAAGAGAAAGGCTCCAAGTGTTGGAACAGATGAAAGGCAAACGTTGTTCAGGGAGGCAATACCACTACTCTATCTCCAAAACTGCCTTAAGAGATGGACAAGATGGGATCAGTGTAAAGAAGACCAAAATAGGTTAACATCTGAAATATATACTTATTCTCACTCACTACAATGTGAGTCTACAGATTCTAAATAAACAGTGGCAGGAGGCAGCAATAATCTTCCACAAAAAATCTTGGGATGGTCATCTTATTCCATTCTAAATAATCTATGGTTTGAAATTAAGTTGATTATGCAGATATACTCAGTATCTTTTAACTCCATAATACAAGGATATTGACTTGCATTGAAGAGTTGTACCATGAGGTACAGCTAACAATACTAAAATATTATCACATAAATGTTAATACATAATATGCAATATGACAAGGGGATAACAGAGGGCAGAAAACAAAGATATTTGCTATAGACATATATTCATAACAAAATAGGCAGGAAATTCTCAGGACAGTTATGGTCCTCCTTTCTGTAGCCAGTCTCAGGGTCATACCTGGTATTTTAACTACCTTCCTCTACCTATTCTGTATTCCTTTCGCCTTCAGCAAACACCTTAGCTGGTGGTGGTTCTTTATTTGATGGGGTGACACAAACTTTAAAATCTGTATTAGTCACCTAGGGTTGTGCTAAAAAAAAATACCACAGGCTGGGTGGCTTAAACAACAGGAATTTATTTTCCAATAGTTCTGGAGGCTGGAAGTACAAGGTCAAAGTGCCAGCACAGTAGGTTTCTAGCGAGGCTCTCTCTTTGGCTTACTTATGGCCACTTCTTACTGTGTCCTCACACGGCCTTTTCTCCGTGCCTGAGCATCCCTTAGAAGGATATCCATCCTATGAGATTAGGACTGATGCCCTCATTTAATCTGAATTACCTCTTTAAGGTCCTATCTCCAAATACAGCCACATTCAGGGTTAGGGGTTCAACTTATGAACTGGGGTGTGGCAGGGGGGACACAATTCAGAGCATAACAGCTTGTGATGATATTCTCAATCTCAACCAGGATAATATAGAGCAAGTAATAATTAAGGAAAATAAGATTATCACATTTTCTAGGCATTTTAGAGCATCTTTATTTTATTCACCTAACATGAATGCATTTGGCCAACTGTCTGAGCACCATCTATGCACCAGCACTGTACTGAGCATGATGGCAGATATAAGCAATGATCATATAAGACACCAGAGTATATCTTGGGTGTTGGTCATTGTAAGCCACTCTTTGCATATAAGAAGTCCCAACGGGGAATTTCAAATCTTTTTCATTTCAGGTGATTTTCCTTGAAATACAGTTTTAGTGCTAGTTCTGTCCTTTGATCTAGTTTTCTTTTTCAGGGGCTCCGATTAGTTATATGTTAGATCTCCTTTGCTTCTTTTCAATGTTTGTCCCTTTCTATTGAATTCTTTTTTCTATTTTTCCTGTTTTAAATGTTCCTAATTTTCACCTTTTATTTACTTTAAGGCATTATCTCTGTGTGTTCCTTCTAATTTAATCTTTATGTCTAACTTCTTTTTTTTAACTTCCAACGCTTTCCTCACTTCTGTCACCTCATTTGGTAGATTCTTCTATTTTGGTTTATGCTGTTCTCTCATATCTTTGACTTCTTTCTTAATGAATTTGGTTCATTTTAACAATAATAAGACAGTTCTGTTTGGTGAGCATGTCTACTTGGTGAGTTGTGTGTAGAGAGATTACTCTGCTCCTTACTCTTTTCAAACTGGTTTTTTTTTTTTTTTTTCTGTACAGGATTTTATCTCCATCCTTTTCTATGGCTTATATTTATATGAAATTAATTTTCCTAAACATTCCGGGAAAAGTACAATTCACAATAGTCTTTCTAACTTCAGAGCTCCCCCTTCTGTTGTTTGCCTGTAGTGTTTACACATATATATGGAATTTAGAAAGATGGTAACGACAACCCTATATGCAAAACAGAAAAAGAGACACAGAAGTACAGAACAGACTTTTGAACTCTGTGGGAGAAGGTGAGGGTGGGATGTTGCGAAAGAACAGCATGTATATTATCTACGGTGAAACAGGTCACCAGCCCAGGTGGGATGCATGAGACAAGTGCTGGAACCTGGTGCACTGGGAAGACCCAGAGGAATCGGGTGGAGAGGGAGGGGGGAGGGGGGATCGGGATGGGGAATACGTGTAAATCTATTGCTGATTCATGTCAATGTATGACAAAACCCACTGAAAAAATAAATAAATTAATTAAAAAATATATATATATATATTGGTTGCTTTCTAAGATTGTTGTTGTTGTCTAGTCACTACGTCATGTTTGACTCTTTGTGAACCCATGAACTGCAGCCCCCCAGGCTCCTCTGTCTGAGATTTCCCAGGCAAGGATACTGGAGTGGGTTGCCATTTCCTGCTCTAAGGGATCTTCCCCACTCAAGGATTGAACCCACATCTCCTGCATTGGAAGGCAGATCCTTTACTACTAAGCCACCAGAGAAGCTTGCCTGCTGAGATTTTCTGGCCCCATTTCTACCTCAGTAACCACTTTCATTATTAAACCTTAAGAAGAAAAATAATTTTCAGAGCATATGAGAAAAAAAAAAAAAAAACCAGAGACTTGTAAGGAAAAGAGTATTATAACTAGACTTTGAAAGTAACAATTTTTGCAAAAGAAAATAGAGTAACATATTTAACTACTCAAATTAAATATGAGTCAGGGATTTTATACTCAGCAAAATCATTTTCAAATATAAAGGACACAAGTAATATGTAGGAACTTAGGGAATATTGTTCCCTTGAGGCATTTCTGAGAAAAATATAAGAGAATAAATATCAGGCAATCAAAACGGCTATTGAGCAGAGATTAGGACTGGTGGTAAAGACTAAATACATAGATTTTGGGGAAATTAAGACTAAATGAAGGTTAAAAGTGAGAGTATAGTGTGTAATGGCTATATGCTTCAAAATGTAAATATGATAAAACTATTTTTAATAGGGATAATTGGAAAAATATGCAAAAGAAGTGTTTTAAGTATTTCTAGTAATCATATTCGTAGGGTTAATATTAGTCTGAAATGTTTTATACATAATGCGAGACCAAGCAAATGATTTATTGTGAGTTCTGAGATATTCAAATGCTATCATCCCTGAGTCCTTAGAATTAAGTTGCTTGATATGAAAGACAGAGATACAGATACAATACACAAAAGGCTAAAAACTATATCATCTCATATTTGAATTAAAAATATCAATATGAAATCATAAAGTACCATTTATGTGTGTTATATGTGCATGCATACATATACGCCTCCAGATTTATGCCTGTTTCAGGCTTGAACTGAATTTATGAATTGAGTCAGGAAGGCTGGGCAGGCATCATGATCCATACTGAGAGCTAAGGAAAACTGGCTCAGATGGATCAGTGACTTGTTCATGGTCACATTGCTAAAAAGAAAGTGAGAAAGCTCAGAACTTTCTGGTAGGCTATTCAAAGCCTAGAGTGTGGATCCAGGTAATTTACAACTTCTAAGGCCCCACCTCCCTAAGGGGTGCTTTATGTATATGGGAGGGGATGTTTTGCTTTGATTTTGCTTCTCCCCTTTCGATTTTAATTTACCAATCATTTTTAGGAAAACTATCAACTGCTTCTTTGACCTGAAGCATGAGGTTATTTGCACAACATAAAAGACACACACAGCTCTCTGTGCAATAGGAATAATTCCCAAGCCTTCTGTTTTAGTCCTAACCCAAACATAGCTTTCAGACAGTGGAGATGGGTCAACACCTTGACTTTAGGAACAAGAAAGCAGTGAAAAAATCAAGGACTTCCCTCAAAAAAAAAAAAAAAAAGAGTTCTGAAAATAAAGTGGAACTAGGTAAACTTACAATAGAAGACTAAACACTGAATATAACTAAAAGAACCCATTCAATTTTTTAACAGATGCTTCTGGCATCACCTGGCATTTGCCAAGCATCTGATGGCCCCCTAGGTCTCAAGTCTTCCCACACCCCCGCCTCCTTGCCTTCCCAGGTAGTAAACCCTCCCTCTGAGCAGCCTTGGGTGTCCAGGTGTCCACAAGGACACAGGATGAAGGGAAAAGCACTGCTGAGCTACAGAGCAGATAACTGGAGGCAGAGGGCACAATCTTGGGGAAGATGTGGAACCAGGGGACCCTTATTTTATGATCTGAAATTGGAGTTCTGGCCAACTTTGACTGCAATTCACCTAGACCCCAATCTCCTCCAGGATTTCTGATGTTAGGAAAAATGCTTTCCAAAGAGCATTTCCATATTTTGACAGTGGGTGGAAGGTGCTTTATTACTGTCAGTTATCTTCAGAACCCCTCCCCCTTGCCCTAGGACCAACAACCAAACAAAAGCAATCACATCCACCACCAACTGCACACTTACTCCGTTCCATGCCCTATAATTATATATAGCTTTTACTCATTTCTCTCCCACTAACCTCAAGGTAGCCTTACTTCATAGGTGTTTTTGTTTTTGTTGTTTTTTGCCTCATTGAACAGCTTGTGTGACTTCAGTTCCCCAACCAGGGAATGAACCTGGGTCCTCTGCAGTGAGAATGCGGAGTCCTAACCACTGGTCTGCCAGGAAATGCCCATTCATAGGTATTCTTATTGTCATATTTTAGATGGAGAAACTGAGACTTAAGAAGTTGATAGAACTTCCCCAGGGTCACACTGGAAGCAAGTGTTAGAACTATTGACCAACTACCACCACCAACGCTCAGCATTAGAAGCTGGTTGCGTGGTCCCCACAGGCCAACCTCTTTATTACAGACCCGCACAGGGCCTTCCGAGATATTGCCACCTGCCATCCACTCCGTCCACCTTCCACCTCCAAAACAGCCACCAGAGCAGCACACAGGTCTTATACCAGCTTAATCCAGCCTATATCAGCCTAATTGCTTGTAATCTCGTAAGCAATTAAGAGTTGGGCATGTCCAACTGTGTCTCCATAATGACAAGTTGGCTCAGACCTTATCCTGCAGGCCATTTCTTCTTCTAAATGCTGCCTCCAAAGCCTCTTTATGATTAATATGCTTTCTTTCTTAGACTTTGAACTCTGGAACCTGGTGGCCGGGGGCTGAAACCTAGCTCCATCACTTAGGAATTGTGTGACCTCGGACCACATGTACAACCCCACTGTGCTACCTTTTCTCATTTCTTACGTAGGTACTCATGAGAGTAATTAGACCGACCTCTCAGTATGCTATGAGAATTATATGAAGTTCTGCTTGTGAAGAGTTTATATTAGTGCTTTAGACAGGCAGGAAGCCCTCTGTCATGTTCCCCTAGACAATAACCATGTGAGATTTTCTGGTTAAATGTTTAGATTTCCCTTTCAAACTGAATGTTTGGAAGGAAATAAAAGCAAAAATACCAGAGTTACTCCAAGGCGGCTAGATCTTAGTTGTTTGGTCCATTTGTCACTGGATTCAAGTTCCATCTGAGGTCACCCAAGAGACAGCAGAAGTGGGCAAAAAATAAATAAATAAATAAATAAAGACTCCAAACTTTATTTTTAGATAGCTTTCTTTCCAGGGGGTTGGATGATAACTACTGGCACTGAGTTTTAAGGTCATTTTTTCTCTGCACAAAGTTATTTCCAAATGAAAGCACCTCCAACGTTTCAGATAGAAAAACCCAGCTTTCTCTCTGCTGTGGTTTTTCCCAGCACCTCTTTAAAAAATCAGCAGATGAGAAGAATTAAAAGCCTGAAATCAACGTAGAGAATCACATCATGAACCATAACACAGGTAAGTCACACTCTTCCTCCTCCTATTTCCTTTCTTGTGTTCACTCACTAGAGAGAAATGCATCTCTCAGCTGCTGATCCATTTTCCTTTTACTTCACCTAATTAGCATTCTGCCTGGACGCCTCTCACAAGGAAAACCATCCTGCAACTTCTGTCGTTCTGATTATGCTGAAGCAGCAGAGGGTTTTCAGTAACCGCTTTTGACAAGCATGATTATATCTAGTAATGACTGTTCTCGTGGGTAGGTTGGAACAAAACAGACTTGCTTATCATCACTGATCTTTCAACACAAGCTGCTGGGCTTCTGACCTGCAACAACCAACCAACAGGATCTGCCAGTACCCTTGGTGGCCCCTGTTTGGGGCCACTTAATAAGACCATCACTAGTTAATTCCTCTCACACATCTTGATGTGTTGAAAATTCCAAATTCACTCTTATTTGGAGAGCTCCTCCAGCATCTTGGAACACTCAACGCAGTTGTGGACAGTCTAGCATAAATGCCAAAAGAATATTTCATATTAAAAATTGGAAATTAAGTCATTTAACAATATGTTTCTATTCCCTATTCTGTATTTCTATTTTCTATTCCTGGCGCCAAATAAGATTCCACAGGTGTTGTTACAGCAATTCTCATAGCAGGTGATGTTTAGTGAGACTTTACCAAGTGCCTGACACAGTGTAAAGTGGTTTTATTTTTGAAGTATTGTCTGACTTTATTCTTAGAGAAACTCTGTTGGTAGTTATTATAGTTGTATTATATATTTCACAATATAATATATATATTGTATATATATATACAATATAGTTGTATATTATATATATATATATATATATATATATAAATGTATACCTATTTTAATGATGAATAAAGTGAGGATCAAAGACTGTGACCCCATGGACTATATAGTCCATGAAATTCTCCAGGCCAGAATACTGGAGTGGGTAGCCTTTCCCTTCTCCAGGGGATTTTCCCAAGCCAGGGATCAAACCCAGGTCTCCCACATTGCAGGTAGATTCTTTACCAGCTGAGCCACAAGGGAAGCCCAAGAATACTGGAGTGGGTAGCCTATCCCTTCTCCAAGGGATCTTCCCAACCCAAGCATCAAACCCAGGTCTCCCACACTGCAAGGAGATTCTTTACCAACTGAGCTATCAGGGAAGCCCAAAGATTCAAATAACCTGCCCCAAATGCCACCTAAGTTAGACCTGAAGCCCTAACATTTACCCACTATACTTTATCACCTCCTATGTCGATATTTTGAGCAGGACTCAAATTTTCTGCTTTTTCGGGAAGTAACATTACAATTCTAAACTATGGCAGCTAGTAGAATCACATTTGTCCTCCCCAAACCTCTTCCATACATGATGATCTTTCTTCTGACCCAAGTCTTTAGTCTGGACTATTCATTTGACAACTCAGATCATAACAGACACAGTAATGTTTTTCAAATGCAGTTACTGAAAGAAAATCTCTGGGTACCTCAGCATTCTTTGATCCTAGCATTGGCAATGAACTCTGCCACCGAGTTTATGTCTTATCTCTCTAAATGAATTGCACTGAAGACGAAAAGAGTTGGGTTTACTGCTCTGCATCCTTCCCTTGGCATAGTGGTTACCCTATAAACACCTACTGATTTATTTCCACATTTAA
>NC_057407.1:13420604-13516348 GCF_019320065.1 Cervus canadensis | reverse complement strand
GGTATTTTACAGTTTGTTCTGTTGTGATCTCTCCATTTTTCATTTCTAATTTTTGTTAATTGTTCTTCTCTCTTTGTTTCTTAATGGGTCTTGCTTAATGATTTGTCAATTTTGTTTATTTTTTCAAAAAACCAACTTTTTAATTTGTTGGATTTTTGCTATGGTCTCTTTATTTCTGCCCTAATTTTTAAGATTTCTTTCCTTCTACTAACCCTGGGGTTCTTCAAGTCTTCCTTCTCTAGTTGCTTTAGGTGTAGAGTTAGGTTATTTATTTGACTTTTTTCTTGTTTCTTGAGATAAGCCTGTAATGCTTGAACCTTTCCCCTTAGCACTACTTTTACAGTGTCCCATAGCGTTGTGGGTTGGTTTGTTTTCATTTTCATCATTTCTATACATATGTTGATTTCTTTTTTTATTTCTTCTATGATTTGTTGGTTATTCAGAAGCGTGTTATTTAGCCTCCATGTGTTTGAATTTTTAACAATTTTTTTCCTGTAATTGAGATCTAATCTTACTGCACTGTGGTCAGAAAAGATGACTGGAATGATTTCAGTTTTTTTGAATTTACCAAGACTAGATTTATGGCCCAGGATGTGATCTATTCTGGAGAAGGTTCCGTGTGCACTTGAGAAAAAGGTGAAGTTGATTGTTTTGGGGTGAAATGTCCTATAGATATCAATTAGGTCTAGCTGGTCCATTGTGTCATTTAAGGTTTGTGTTTCCTTTTTAATTTTCTGTTTAGTTGATCTATCCATAGTTGTGAGTGGGGTATTAAAGTCTCCCACTATTATTGTGTTACTATTAATTTCCTCTTTCATACTCGTTAGTGTTTGCCTTTACATATTGCGGTGCTCCTATGTTGGGTGCATATATATTTATAATTGTTATATCTTCTTCTTGGATTGATCCTTTGATCATTATGTAGTGTCCTTCTTTGTCTCTTTTCACAGCTTTTATTTGAAAGTCTATTTTATCTGATATGAGTATTGCGACTCCTGCTTTCTTTTGGTCTCTGTTTGCATGAAATATTTTTTTCCAGCCCTTCACTTTTAGTCTGTATGTGTCTCTTGCTTTGAGGTGGGTCTCTTGTAGACAGCATATATAGGGGTCTTGTTTTTGTATCCATTCAGCCAATCTTTGTCTTTTGGTTGGGGCATTCAACCCATTTACATTTAGGTAATTATTGATAGGTGTGGTCCCGTTGCCATTTACTTTGTTGTTTTGGGTTCACGTTTATACAGCCTTTCTGTGATTTCCTGTCTAGAGAAGATCCTTTAGCATTTGTTGAAGAGCTGGTTTGGTGGTGCTGAATTCTCTCAGCTTTTGCTTGTCTGTAAAGCTTTTGAGTTCTCCTTCATATCTGAATGAGATCCTTGCTGGGTACCGTAATCTAGGCTGTACGTTATTCTCTTTCATTATTTTAAGTATGTCCTGCCATTCCCTTCTGGCCTGGAGGGTTTCTATTGATAGATCAGCTGTTATCCTTATGGGGATCCCTTTGTGTGTTATTTGTTGTTTCTCCCTTACTGCTTTTAATATTTGTTCTTTGTGTTTGATCTTTGTTAATTTGATTAATATGTGTCTTGGGGTGTTTCGCCTTGGGTTTATCCTGTTTGGGACTCTCTGGGTTTCTTGAACTTGGGCGGCTATTTCCTTCCCCATTTTAGGGAAGTTTTCAGCTATAATCTCCTTTAATATTTTCTGATGGCCTTTCTTTTTGTCTTCTTCTTCTGGGACTCCTATGATTCAAATGTTGGGGCATTTCACATTGTCCCAGAGGTCCCTGAGGTTGTCCTCATTTCTTTTGATTCTTCTTTCTTTTTTCCTCTCTGCTTCATTTATTTCCACCATTTTATCTTCTACCTCACTTATCCTATCTTCTGTCTCCTTTATTCTACTCTTGGTTCCTTCTAGGGTGTTTTTGATCTCATTTATTGCATTATTCATTTTTAATTGACTCTTTTTTTATTTCTTCTAGGTCTTTATTAAACATTTCTTGCATCTTCTCAATCTTTGTCTCCAGGCTATTTATCTGTAACTCCATTTTGTTTTCAAGATTTTGGATCATTTTTATTATCATTATTCTAAATTCTTTTTCAGGTAGATTCCCTATCTCCTCCTCTTTTGTTTGACTTGGTGGGCATTTTTCATGTTCCTTTACCTGTTGGGTATTTCTCTGCCTTTTCATCTTGTTTAGATTGCTGTGTCTGGAGTGGGCTTTCTGTATTCTGGAGGTCTGTGGTTCCTTTTTATTGTGGAGGTTTTACCGAGTGGGTGGGGTTGGACGATTGGCTTGTCAAGGTTTCCTGGTTAGGGAAGCTTGCGTCGGTGTTCTGGTGCGTGGAACTTGATTTCTTCTCTCTGGAGTGCTATGGAGTGCCCAGTAATGAGTTTTGAGATGGGTCTATGTGTTAGGTGTGACTTTGGGCAGCCTGTATGTTGACACTCAGGGCTATGTTCCTGCATTGCTGGAGAATTTGTGTGGTATGTCTTGCTCTGAAACTTACTGGCTTTTGGGTGGTGGTTGGTTTCAGTGTAGGCATGGAGGCTTTTGGATGGTCTCTTATTACTTAACGTTTCATGTAGTCAGGAGTTTTCTGGTGTTCTCGGTTTGGGGCTTAAGTCTCCTGCCTCTGGATTTCAGTTTTATTCTTCTAGTAGTCTCAAGACTTCTCCAACTATACAGCACTGATAATAAAACTTCTAGGTTAATGGTGAAAAGATTCTCCACCATGAGGGACACCCAGAGAGGTTCACAGAGTTACATGAAAAAAAGGAGAGGGAGGAGGGAGATATAGATGAGCAGGAGGAGAAAAAGAGGGGCTCAAGAGGAGAGAGACAGATCTACGCAGTTATCTGTTCCCAAAGTGTTCTCCGTAGCCCAGACACCCACAAAGATTCACAGAATTGGATTGGGAAGAGAAGGGGAAAGGAGGAAATAGAGGTGTTCTGAGGTAGAAAACAGAGAGTCAAAAGTGGGAGAGAGTAATCAACACACTCCTGGATAAACATGGGAACTGAATATTGGATTCTTAAATGTCCAAAATTTATATCACATACTGAAAAACAAAGATTAAAAATTTAGAGTAGAGGTTAGACTCTTAAAAATACAATATTAAAAACAAAAATACAAAAAATTTTAGAAATATATATGAAGTTCGGTTAAAAATAGGGCTTCTCTTTTTTTTTTTTTTTTGCAAAGTTATAGTGAAATGAAAATGAAAATTAAGGAGTAGTAGAGGAGTAATAGAGGACTTTAAATGAAAATAAGAGAAAAAGAAAAAAAAGAAAAGAAAGAAAAAAAAAAGAGAAAAAATTTTTTTTCCTAATTAAAAAAATCATAAAATCTATGAAAATGAAAGTTAAGGAGTAATGGGGGAGTAATAGGGAATTTTAAAAGAAAATAAGAGAAAAAATAGAAAAGAAAAAAAAATTTTTTTTAATTAAAAAAAAAAAGGTAAAAATATATCTAGGAATTTCTCTGGAGCTGCTGCGGTCCGTGTGGGTTCGGTTCAGTTTCAGATAGCTCCTAGTTCCAGCTTACACTTCTCGATATCTATAGGCCCCTTCCGGTATAGTTGGTGTTACCTACAGGGATTTTAATCTGTTGCACCAGTCCCTTCTGAAGCGGTTCCCTTTGTTTATTTGGCTTCTGTTTGCCGGTCTCTTCAGTGCCTAATTTCTGCCCTGACACAGGCAGGCGGAGGTGGTCTCTTGCTCAGGTTCGCTAGTTCCGTCGCGCTGCGGGGAGGTGGGGGGCACTGTTTTCCCTGTTTACGCTGCTCAGGCTCCCGGCTGCTCTATGTGGAGCGTACCCTGCGTTGCGTGCGGTTCCAGTTTTCGGGTATTCCACAAAGTGTAGACTTGGTTGTGCTTGCGTTTTGTGCCTTCCCCGGCCCAAGCAGCTCAGGCAGCCAGGAGCTTGACGGGCGCACTCTCCCAGGTGCGGTGCGCCTTCTCCCCTCCGTGGCCCCAGCCTCAGTTTCCGCCCGCGCCGGTCAGATGTGTGCGCCTTGAGTTTAGCCGCGACCCTCCGGGCAGATGTCGACCATCCAGAATCTCAGGAAGTCTTTGGTTAGAAACTGGAAGCCTGTTTGCAGTGTGGGAGGGGATGCCGTCTTTGGGGCCGAGCCTGCCCCTTTCCCCTCCCCCCTCCCTTCTGCCTCCGGCTGGGCGGGCCGGTCCGCAGCTGGCTAGCTCTTCTCTGGACTTGCTCAGAGCCTTTGTTCTGTGAATGGCTGGCAGTGTGTTTGGGCCGGTTAATTATCTCTTTCTCTCTTGCTATCACACAGTTTAAGTTGGAATCTCACAAAAGCTCCCTCCGATTGTCCTCAGGGCACTCAGGCCCGGTCCGTACCCTAAGCAATGCCTCCCGCTCCTCTCCATTCCGCCCCCACTTGCTGGTGGCGGATGTGGGCATCTGGGGTACTTTTCTGCTGGGAGTTGCTTTTAGGCATGTAATCTGTGGGTTTTATTTATTTTTCTCCCAGTTAGGTTGGCCTCTGAGATTCGAAAACTTCCCCCAGACCCACCAGTGCAAGGGTTTCCTGGTGTTTGGAAACTTCCTCTATTAAGACTCCCTTCCCGGGACAGATCTCCGTCCTTAGCTCTTTGGTCTTTCTTTTTATCTTTTATATTTTGTCCTACCTCCTTTCGAAGACAATGGGCTGCTTTTCTGGGCTCCTGATGTCCTCAGTTTTGTGAAGTTTGCTCTGCATTCAATTGTTCTTTTGATGAATTTGTAGGGGAGAAAGTGGTCTTCCCGTCCTATTCCTCCGCCATCTTGGCTCCTCCTCCTCTGTGTTTGTCTTTATGCCAGTACTGAATTATCTTGATTACTGTTGCTTTATAATACATTCTGAAATCAGGAAGTGTGAGTCCTCCAACTTTTATTATTTTTCTAGACTAAAGACTGTTTTGAGTCCCTTGAATTTCCATATGAATTTTGGGATTACATTGCCAATTTCTATAAAGAAAAACTGTCTGAGATTTTGATAGAAGTTTTGTTGAAAGTATAGATCAATTTGGGAAGTATCATCACCTTAATATTTAGTCTTACTGTCCATGAACATGATATCTTTACACTTATTTAGGTGTCCCTTAATTTCTCCCAACAATGTTTTAGAGGCTTCAGTTTACAAGTTATGCCCCTTTTTTGGTGAAATTTATTCCTATTTTATTATTTTTAATTCTATGATAAATACAGTAGTTTTCATGACTTCACTTTTGGATCATTCATTGCTAGCATATAGAAATACAGGGTATTTATGTACATTAATCTTGAATCTTTTAATCCAGTTGGATTCATTTGTTATCTCTAAGCCCGTATGTGTATATGTGTGTATGTATACATGCATGTACATGAGTGTGTATTCCTTAGGATTTTCTACATATAAGAACAGGTCATTTGCAAATTAAGATAGTTTTATTTCTTATTTTTCAATCATAACTCCTTTTATTTCTTTTTCTTGCCTAATTGTCTTGGCTAGATACTCCAGTATAATGTTAATAGAAATAGTGAGAGTGAATATCTTTGTCTTGTTCCTGATCTTATGAGGAAAACACTTATTCTTTCACCCATTAAATATGATCTTGGCTCTGCTGTTTGGTTTTGTTTTGTAGAGCCCTTTATTGGGTTGAGGGAGTTCACATCTATTCCTCATTTATTGACTTTTTTAGCTTTAAAGGTTTTGGATTTTGTCAAGTGCATATTCTGCAACTATTAAGACAACATGTCGTTTATGCCTCTATTCTGTTAATATGGTATATTACATTGACTAGTTTCAGATGTTAAACCAAACTGAAATTCCTAGGATAAATTTGTTAGTCATAGTGTATAATCCTTTAATATATGGCTGTTCATTTTGTTAATACATTTTCTAAGGATATTTTAATCCCTGTCTGTTAGAGATTAGAGAAGAAAATGGCAACCCACTCTAGTATTATTGCCTGGAGAATTCCTTGGACATAGGAGCCTTCTGGGCTACCGTCCATGGGGTTGCAAAGAGTCAGACATCACTGAGTGACTAAAGCATTTGTCAGAGATATTGGTCTGTACTTTTCTTTTGATGTCTTTATCTTGTTTTGGTATCGAGATGGTACTGATTTCATAGAATGAACTGAGAAGTGTTTCTCCCTCTTCTATTATATTCAAGTTTGTGAAGAATTGGTATAAATTCTTTAAATGTTTGGCAGAATTCACCAGAAAAGCCACCTGCTTCTGGGCTTTTATTTGTAGAAATATTTTTTATTACTAATTCAAGAAGACTGTCCAATTTTTCTCGCCAGTATTGAAAGTGGGATTTTAAAGTCTTCTACTATTATTATTGAGTTGTCTATTTCTTCCTTCGATTTTACGAGTTTTTGCTTAACATATTTTGGGACTCTATTAGGTGCATACATATTTATAATTGTTCTATATTCTTGCTATAGTGACAGTTATCATTATAAAATGTCCATATTTTTCTCTAGTGACAAATTTTCTCTTAAAGTCTATCATGTCTGATATTAGTATAGCCATGACAGCTATCTTTTGGTTATGGTTTGCATGGTTTATCTCTTTTCATTCTTCTATTTTCAACTTATTTGTATATTTAAATCTAAATATGTCTTATAGATAGCATATATCATGAGTTTTTAAAAAACCCATTCTGCTAAACCATTCTGGTTTTGAGTGTTTAATCCACTTACACTTAATATAATTACCAATAAGGCAGGATCTATGTCTATCATTCTATTTGTTTTCTGTGTCTTATGCCTTTTTTCCTATTCCTCCATGAATAACTTCTCTTGTGTTAAATAGATATTTTAATTCCTTTTTTTTTAACAATATATTTTGAGTTACTTTCTAATTGGTTGACATGGGAGTTATAATCAACATTGGGTAGGCTTCAGTAGTTGCTGGGCTTCCCTGGTTGGACCCGAATGAGTGACTAACACTTTCACTTTCTTTCAGTAGTTGTGGCACGTGGGCTCAACTTGTGGCCCCTGGGTTCTAGAGCATAGGGTCAGTAGTTGTGGTGCATGGGCTTAGTTGCTTTCCATGGTATCTTCCGGGATCAGGGATCAAATCCATGTCTCCTATGTTCTTCACCAAGGAGGCAGATTCTTCACCACAGAGCCACCAGCACACTAACCTTGTGCATACCAGGACCCAGAGAGCCCACAGAGACTGAGTCAAACTGTGTTTGAGTGTCTCCTCCAGAGGTACAGGTCAGCAGTGGACTGCTGCAGGGACAGGGACTCTGGGTGCAGTAGACCTGGATATGGCATAAGCCCTCCTGGAGGAAGCCGCCATTAACCCCACCATAGAGCCACCAGAACTTACACAGAACTGGGGAAACAGACTCTTGGAGGGCACAAACAAAAATCTTCTGTGCACCAAGACCCAAGAGAAAGGAGCAGTGACCCCACAAGAGACTGACCCAGACTTGCCCATGAGTGTCTAGGAGTCTTCGGCGGAGGCGTGGGTCGGCGGTGGCCTGCTGCAGGCTGGGGGCACTGAGTGCAGCAGTGCGTGCATGGGGCCTTTTGAAGGAGGTCACCATTATCTTCATTACCTCCACCATAGTTTGGCCTCTGGTCAAACAACAAGGAGGGAACACAGCCCCACCCATCAACAGAAAATTGGATTAAAGATTTACTGAGCAGGGCCCGGCCCATGAGAACAAGACCCAGTTTCCCCCTCAGGCAGTCTCTCTCATCAGGGAGCTTCCATAAGCCTCTTATCCTTCTCCATCAGAGGGCAGACAGAATGAAAACCACAATCACAGAAAACTAACCAGTCTATTCACATGGACCACAGCCTTGTCTAACTCAGTGAAACCATGAGCCATGCCTAGTAGGGCCACCCAAGATGGACAGGTGATGGTGGAGAGTTCTGACAAAACATGGTGCACTGGAGAAGGGAATGGAAAACCATTCAGTATTCTTGCCTTGAGAACCCCATGAACAGTATGAAAAGGCAAAAAGATAGGACACTGAAAGATGAAATCCCCAGGTGGGTAGATGCCCAATATGCTACTGGAGATCAGTGGAGAAATAACTCCTGAAAGAGACGGAGCCAAAGTAAAAACAACACCCAGTTGTGGATGTGACTGGTGATGGAAGTAAAGCCCGATGCTATAAACAGCAATATTGCATAGGAACTTGGAATGTTAGGTCCATGAATCAAAGCAAATTGAAAGTGGTCAAACAGGAGACGGCAAGAGTGAACATTGACATTTTAGGAATCAGTGAACTAAAATGGACTGGAATGGGTGAATTTAACTCAGATGACCATTATATCTACTACTGTGGGCAAGAATCCCTTAGAAGAAACGGCGTAGCCCTCATAGCCAACAAGAGAGTCCAAAATGCAGTACTTGGATGCAATCTCAAAAATGACAGCGTGATCTCTGTTCATTTCCAAGGCAAACCATTCAGTGTCACAGTAATCCAAGTCTATGCCCCTACCAGTAATGCTGAAGAAGCTGAAGTTGAACGGTTCTCTGAAGACCTACAAGACCTTCTAGAACTAACACCCAAAAAAGATGTCCTTTTCATTATAGGGGGGTGGGAATGAAAAAGTAGGAAGTCAAGAAACACCTGGAGTAACAGGCAAATTTAGCTTTGGAGTACAGAATGAAGCAGGGCAAAGGCTAACAGAGTTTTGCCAAGAGAACACACTGGTCATAGAAAACATCATCTTCCAACAACACAAGAGAAGACTCTACACATGGACATCATCAGATGGTCAATACCAAAATCACACTGATTATATTCTTTACAGCCAAAGATGGAGAAGCTTATACAGTCAGCAGAAACAAGACGGAGCTGGCTATGGCTCAGATCATGAACTCCTTATTGCCAAATTCAGACTTAAATTGAAGAAAGTATGGAAAACCACTAGACCATTCAGGTATGACCTAAATCAAATCCCTTACAATTATATAGTGGAGGTGAGACATTGATTCAAGGGATAAGATCTGATAGACAGAGTGCCTGTGAACTATGGATGAAGGTTCATGACATTGTACAGGAGGCAGGGATCAAGACCATCCCCAAGAAAAAGAAATGCAGAAAGGCAAAATGGTTGTCTGAGTAGGCCTTACAAATAGCTGAGAAAAGAAGAGAAGCTAAAGGCAAAGGAGAAAAGGAAAGATACACCCATTTGAATGCAGAGTTCCAAAGAACAGCAAGGAGAGATAAGAAAGCCTTCTTCAGTGATCAGTTCAAAGAAATAGAAGAAAACAATAGAATGGGAAAGACTAGAGATCTCTTCAAGAAAATTAGAGATACCAAGGGAACATTTCATGCAAAGATGGGCACAATAAAGGACAGAAATTGTATGGACCTAACAGAAGAAGCAGAAGATATTGAGAAGAGGTGGCAAGAATACACAGAGGACTATACAAAAAAGATCTTCACGACCCAGGTAACCACAATGGTGTAATCACTCACCTAGAGCCAGACATCCTGGAACATGAAGTCAAGTGGGCCTTAGGAAGCATTACTATGAACAAAGCTAGTAGAGGTGACGGAATTCCAGTTGAGCTATTTCAAATCCTACAAGATGATGCTGTGAAAGTGCTGCATTCAATATGCCAGCAAATTTGGAAAACTCAGCAGTGGCCACAGGACTGGAAAAGATCAGTTTTCATTCCAATCCCAAAGAAAGGCAATGCCAAAGAATGCTCAAACTACCACACAATTGCACTCATCTCGAATACTAGCAAAGTAATGCTCAAAATTCTCCAAGCCAGGCTTCAATAGTACTTGAAAACTGTGAATGTCCAGATGTTCAAGTTGGATTTAGAAAAGGCAGAGGAACCAGATATCGTTGCCAACATCTGCTGGATCATTGAAAATGCAAGAGATTACCAGAAAACATCTACTTCTGCTTTATTGACTACACCAAAGCCTTTTACTGTGTGGATCACAATAAATGTGGAAAATTCTGAAAGAGATGGGAATACCAGACCACCTGACCTGCCTCTTGAGAAATCTGTATGCAGGTCAGGAAGCAACAGTTAGAACTGGACATGGAACAACAGACTGGTTCCAAATCAGGAAAGGAGTATGTAAAAGCTGTATATTGTCACCCTGCTTATTTAACTTATATGCAGAATACATCATGAGCGGAATCAAGATTGCTGGGAGAAATATCAGTAACCTCAGATATGCAGATGACACCACCCTTATGGTGGAAAGGGAAGAACTAAAGAGCCTCTTGAGGAAAGTGAAAAAGGAGAGTGAAAAAGTTGGCATAAAGCTCAACATTCAGAAACCTAAGATCATGGCATCTGATCCCAGCACTTCATGGCAAATAGATGGGCAAACAGTGGAAACAGTGATAGAGTTTATTTTGGGGGAGGCTCCTAAATCACTGCAGATGGTGACTGCAGCCATGAAGTAAAAGACGCTTGTTCCTTGGAAGAAAAGTTATGACCAACCTAGACAGCATATTAAAAAGCAGAGACATTACTTTGCCAACAAAGGTCCCTCTAGTCAAAGCTATGATTCTCCCAGTAGTCATGTATGGATGTGAGAGTTGGACAATAAAGAAAGCTGAGCACCGAAGAATTGATGCTTTTGAACTGTGGTGTTGGAGAAGACTCTTGAGAGTCCCTTGGACTGCAAGGAGATCCAACCAGTCCATCCTCAAGGAAATCAGTCCTGAATATTCATTGGGAGGACTTATGTTGAAGCTGCAACTTCAATACTTTGGCCACTTGATGCGAAGAATTGACTCATTGGAAAAGACCCTGATGCTGGGAAAGATTGAACGCGGGAGGAGAAGGGGACGACAGAGGATGAGATGGTTGGATGGCATCACCGACTCAATGGACATGAGTTTGAGTAAACTCCAGGAGTTGGTGATGGACAGGGAAGCCTGGTGTGCTGCGGTTCATGGGGTCGCAAAGAGTCAGGCACGATTGAGCAACTGAACTCAACTGAACTGAACATTAAAATAGTGGGAAATTCAGTTCAGTTTAATTCAGTCACTCAGTCATGTCTGACTCTTTGCGACCCCATGGACTGCAGCACTCCAGGCCTCCCTGTCCATCACCAACTCCCAGAGTTTACTTCATGTCCATTGAGTTGGTGATGCCATCCAACCATCTCATCCTCTGTCGTCCCCTTCTCATCCTGCCCTCAATCTTTCCCAGCATCAGGGTCTTTTCAAATGAGTCAACTCTTCATATTAGGTGGCCGAAGTATTGGAGTTTCAGCTTCAACATCAGTCCTTCCAATGAACACCCAGGACTGATCTCCTTTAGGATGGACTGGTTGGATCTCCTTGCAGTCCAGGGGACTCTCTAGAGTTTTCTCCAACACCATAGTTCAAAAGTATCCATTCTTCGGCGCTCAGCTTTCTTTATAGTCCAACTCTCACATCCATACATGACTACTGGAAAAACCTTAGCCTTGACTAGATGGACCTTTGTTGGCAAAGTAATGTCTCTACTTTTTAATATGCTGTCTAGGTTGGTCATAACTTTCCTTCCAAGGAGTAAGCATCTTTTAATTTCATGGCTGCAATATTTTAATGTACCCTATACTGTATATTCAAAATTTAGCCAATCCCTCATTGTTGTGATTATATGACTTTCATTTTTTCTTTTCATTTCAAATAACACTGGGGTAAATATCCTTGTACCTATGTCTACATCTCTCACTGTTTCTTTAGACTGAAATCTGGAAATGGAAATGTTGGATTAAGGATCTGAACATTTTCAAGGCTTATGATAGACAATGTTCTTTAGTGGGATTTTTTTAAAAATTATATTTCTAAAAACAGTGACTCAATTGAAATGCCTAGAGTTATATTCTGCGTGGCATCCCCAGCCCCTGGTTACCTTATAAAATGCTGGTGTGAACTGCAGCACCATTGCAGCAGTCAGCCTGAGTCAGGCTCATGTGGCTGGCCTTTTGGCAGCCTCTGAACCTGCTCCCCTCCCTTGCCAGCTGGCTGGTTATGGCACAGGAACTAGAGAGACCAAACCGGTCAGCAACCCAAGGTGACTCTAGCCATTTCCACTCATTTCTCCACTTTTCTGCACATATGGTCTTCAACACACTTGTGAAATGTCTCAGTCTCAATGTGAAAGACTGGGTGCCACTAAGGAGTAGCTAAATCCATTCCAAATGAAAAGAGAAAATAACAGCAAGCAACACTTTGGCCGCTGCCAGATTCCATTTTCAGAGTCTCCACTTCATACTTCTCATCAAACCAAGTTAGAGTGTGACAGCAAAAGAGATGGATTACTGATAATTGTGAAAGATGATTTTTTAAAAATTAAGAACCATATTTGATCTTGGGCAATATTAACCAAGGTCACTAACTGTATGCTGTGTCATACAGTTGGTAAGAAAAAATAAGGTGATGTTGAGGCAACAGCAGCAGCACGTCTTACTACCTAGTTGAGGCAATGGCAAGGCTCCGTTTAGAGCCTTGGAACAATCTTTCAAAGACCAGTCATCACTGGACCATAAAGAACTTTCCTGAGGAGACCACAAAATGAATCTGTTTTTATTGAGCCTTTAATTAAAAGGACCAAGAATATCAAACCAAAGTCAGGTTTTATTCATCTACTTGGTTGTGGAAAGATTAAAAGCAGAATGTTTATTTGCAAAATATATTTTAAATTCACTCACAGTTTTTACGTTACTATTTTTTGTATCAATATCATACTATTTTTAGTAAATTACTTATAATTTACTATTTATAATATTTGTTTACAATACTATTATTACATATTATAATACTATTAGTTATAGTACTAATACTGACAATAATCTTTCTGTTCATAAGTAATAATGTGTTTTGACTACATTTGAAACACTTGGGAGTTGTTCTGGAAATTTTGTACACAAATAACATAATTGTTCAAGTGAAAGGCAAAATAGTACTTAATCTAAGACATAATCTAAATGGCCATGTTGATTTGGTTAAATAGATACATCAACTTCCACTTTATTACATAGGAGGAAGTAATTTGCACTAACTCTTCCTCTGAGCAGAACTTTAAAAACCTGGATAAAGTAGGGGAGAGAACATTTTAAGTACATTAAAGATGACAGTAAGTGAGGAATTGCTTGGCCATGATCCCAGAGAAGATGGGACTTCAGGGAGGTGAGTGTGTCATTGAGGTTACTGTTGCCCAAGAGGAACTTGCCAAGCAGGGCTGTTAAGGCCTCACTAAGTGAGGGATGGACGTTTAGAATCCTGGCTTAAGGGGAAACAGTGAGAAGACAGGGGACTTGTTCTTCATGGGATATTATTTGTATCTTTTGACTTTTATATTCTATACAGGCACCACATTAAAACAAAACAAAAAGACCTACAGGACTATGAAATTCTCTTCTCCAAACCATTTAGGTAAGATAATAAATCGTATGTTTCTTAAACTTAACAGGCACTTATCTAACATTCTAGTTTTTCAAAATATAAACATCAATGTTACTTGAGACTTAACACAGTGATAGAATGTACACTTCTGTTATATTTCTTTACTGCATTTTTTAGGAATCTAGACATAAGGCTTTAAAGCAATACTTTTTTTGGTACTATAGAATATAATTCTAAAAATAATAAATGTTTTTAATAATCAGTTAATGCCACCCAGATACAACCAACACCTAAGTCTCTGATGGTTTTACTTTACAAATCTGTACAAGTATTTCCTTCCATTTACCATTGTACCATTATAGTACCACGTTCCTAAAATCTGATCATGAATTTAAAAGGTTAGAAATTATAATTGAAATAGTATTTCTCTTCCTGTAACAGAATCACAGGTAGACTCTAGATATTCCTTATTCATTTAGAGAGATGTGTTTAAATTTAACCACACAGGCTCACTAATGAAACTGATAATATAATTAACTTTGTGATAAGCCAAAAGGAGAAGGGGGCAACAGAGGATGAAGTGGTTGGATAGCATCACCAACTCAATAAACAGGAATTTAAGCAAACTCCAGGAGATAGAGAAGGACTGGGAAGCCTAGTGTGCTGCAGTGAATGTGGCCACAAAGAGTCGGACATGACTTAGCAACCGAACAGTAACAGTAACATATTTTAGAGACTAAAGATGAAATCCCCAACTTTTTAATCCACCAAATTCTCCCAAGAAGTTAGTATTGTGAATTTCTAGTATTTTTTCCATTTTTGATGCAGAAAATGAGTTCAAATAGTTTAAGAAAGTGACTGGTAGAGCAGTAAAACCATCAGTTCAACTGAAAGGATGACGTGCTTATATATTGGTTCAAAAAAGTAAGCCCCTGATTTGCACTGCATGTCCAGTCTGAGCTTACATAACTTAAAAGGAATTTTTAAAAAGTTACTGTGAAAACGTCAGTAAAGAATATAAGGTAGAAATAAAAGACAAAGAGCTGAGACATCTGAGCCCTGATGAAATAAATACAAAGGCAGTAATAAGAACAAACTCATAAAAAAGTTAATGAAGAATATAAATGCCATCTGTGTCCCATGTTCCTTAAAGGCAGTATTGAAGGCATCTTATTGTTTTGATGTTACGCAGCATTCCTGCACTGTTGCTGCTTAGTTGCTAAGTTGTGTCTGACTCTTTTGCGACCCCGAGGACTGTAGCCCTCCAGCAACTCTATCCATAGGATTTTCCAGGCGAGAATACTGGAATGGGTTGCCATTTCCTTCTACAGGGTGTCTCCCTGACCCAGGGATTGAACCTGCATTGATAGGTGGATTCTTTAACACTGAGCCACCAGGGAAACCCATTCCTTCACTATATTGTAGTAAACATCACCTCTCTTTACCCATGTGGTTTAAGTGGGATTGACTCCAGTCCCAGCTCCAGAGGTATTTGTCATTCAGAACAGCCCTTCCCTCCGGCCAAGGGATTGGAACAGAGAAGGCTAGGTCATCAGTTTAGAGATGCTTCGGTTTCCCTGGTGGCTCAGCTGGTAAAGAATCCACCTGCAATGCAGGAGATCTGGGTTTGATCCCTGGGTTGGGAAGATCCCCTGGAGAAAGGCATGACAGTATTCTTGCCTGGAGAATCCCCACGGACAGAGGAACCTGGCGGGCTGCAGTCATGGGGTCGCAGAGTCAGACATGACTGAGGTGACTTAGCACATGTAATCAATATTAAAAATTGAGGTATTTGGCATTATTTCATTTTATATCTCTCATCTATTGTGATCTCAGTTCAGACTAAAGCATATTTCAACTACTCAACTGCCACATGTGGCTGGTAACTAACATGCAGTTAGTTATTTACATGAAAGGTTAGGGAAAGGGGGGAAATGTTCTTTGTGCCCAGCCCATCTTGCTACTAATTATCTATTATCTATCTACCTACCTATATGAAATACGTATTTTTTCAGTTTGCAAAGTCCTTTCACATTTGCTATTCATTATTTCATTTAATAGGAACATGCCTCACCTTAAGGATGGATTAGATTTAAAGAGGTGGGGAAGATTCCCATCACCAGGAAACAAATAAGCAGAAGCAACAAGGAGGGAAAAGATCCATTAGGAAATTAATCATGGAGATAAACCTAAGAAGATATATCTAGGAAGCCCTCAATGCCAGACCAGGGAAGCGGAGGTGTTCATTGTCAGATGGTGGGAAGAAACCAAAGGGGTGAGCAGGAAAGAGGAAATAGCATGAAATGGAGTGGGAAAGGCTAGAGGTAGTTGATTAGGTAATTACAGCATTAAAATCTGAGGAAGAAACAATCTAGAGAGAGGGATGAAGGGGACAGAGCCATTTGTCTAGTACCCGGGAGATCCTAATATTAGTTCTTCCACCTTTCGTGATTGGGGAGATTTTTAGGGACCTTTTAGATGGCTCTCTCTCTTTCTCTCCCTCCCATTTCTACCAACAAATACGTGAGTACCTACTACCTGTCAGGGACTATGACAGACTTTGAAGATGTAAGAGGGAACAAGGCAGGTAAGATTCTGGACCTCTTACATCCTATGTTTTCCAGAAAGAAACAAGCCAGTTATGACATAAAATATTTTCACATTGTGATAAGTACTATGAAGAAAATAATCATGGAGATGACAGGCCTGGAGAAGGAATTCAGAAGTGGTGACACTTAAGCCCTAAGACCTAAAAGATGAAAGGAGCTGGATGTGCAAGAAGTCAGGGTAAGAGTGCCCCAGGCAGAAGGAAAAGCACATGCAGTCTTGCAGGCAGGAAAGAACTTGGGTGCTCGAGACTAAATGAACAATGCTGCTAGAGCAAAATTTCGGTGGGATTGTGGCAGGAGGTGTAGTGAAGGGGGAATCAAATGGGTAGGTCATGAAGGGCCTGTAGATGGTGACAAGGAACTGGATCTTAGGACCAATAGGAAATCACTAAATTTTAGTGTCTAAAAGGTTGCAGGAAATTACTTCCTCTTTAATTTCACTCTTGCTGCAGTGTGAAAAACTCTTTAAGGCTGGTCTTGCTGCAGTGTGAAAACTGCTTAAGGCTGGTAAGAGTGGAAGCTGGGAATTCAGGTAGAAGACAACTAGATAAGAGCAGGTAAGAGATGATGATGGCATGGCTTGTGTTAAGAAAGGTCCTTGGGAAAATTAATGACCCCATGTCAATATTTGTGCAGAAAGAAACCTCTATGATTGCCATGCAAAAATTTCAGATGAAGGATATTATCTTGTCCTAGTATGCACTTTCCGAGAAGGCAATGGCAACCCACTCCAGTACTCTTGCCTGGAAAATCCCATGGATGGAGGAGCCTGGTAGGCTGCAGTCCATGAGGGCCAAAGAGTCAGACAGGACTGAACGACTTCACTTTCACTTTTCACTTTCATGCACTGGAGAAGGAAATGGCAACCCACTCCAGTGTTCTTGCCTGGAGAATCCCAGGGATGGGGGAGCCTGGTGGGCTGCCGCCTATGGGGTCGCACAGAGTCGGACACGACTGAAGTGACTTAGCAGCAGCAGCAGTATGCACTGTTGGGGGGAAAACTGCTGTTGAAGAAGTCAACATGAAAATAAATATTTGTTTATTCTAGATATTGGAACATACAATCTTAGCACACATCGTTAAATGCAAAATATTATTTCCAAAATGTAATTTTCAATCTCATTTTAGTTAAGGTGATTAGGAAGTTTCTGAGGATACAACACACATGGCTTGACATCGGGAAGAAAAAAAAAAAGGGAGTCCATACAGAAAGGACAGCCAAGGACAAAAGCAAAGGGACAACAATGAGATTGCCATGGTAAAGGACCAGAAAGTAGCCCGGTGGCTGGAGGAGTAAGTAGCCATCAGCACAAAGTATGTGGTCCATTTTTAATCAATGACTAGGAGATGGCTTCTCATTCACCTGTCACCTCCACAGTGCTGGCATTATCACACAATGAGGGTGTGCTCAGCCTCAGTCGCTTCTATCCACGGGATTTCCCAAGCAAGAATACTGGAGTGGGATGCCATTTCCTTCTCCAGGGGATCTTCCCCAGCCAGGGATGGAACCCGCATTTTCTGCGGTGGCAGGCGTGAGCCACCTGGGAAGCCCCATATCACGCAGTAGCCAGGAATAAAAAAAACTAGCCAAGTAAGGTAGAGCTACCTCGCGCCACAGTATTTTTCAGCTATCTCACAAGAGCTGATAAAAACTCCATCCACTTCCAGCGAACCAAGAGTAGAAACACGTTCTAGAGAGAATTAGCGCATCGTCTAGAGAGTGCCTGTGTATTCCCGACGGCTTCACGATAAGGCTCTTTTCGGTTTCATCACCGTCTCCTCCCTTAAGGCCCCTACCGGCACACCCTCAAAGATCCACAATTTTGGAAAATTCTCAGGAACCTCCTCCTGCGAGCGGTTCTTCGAGCCACTCCATACGTAGCCTTGCCTCCCCAGCCTTGGGCCCTCCAAGCTAGAAAGCAGCGCCCCTTCTCCAGACGGAGCAAACCAGCTCTCATAGAGAAAGCGATTGTTCACAGACTAAATCCGCAACGTCACATCCAACCCCCGGCCCCAGCCGCCGCTTGACACCGGAAGTCGCCGGCGTGACGTGGACAAAACGCCCGGCGGGGACGTGTCCCCGTAGAACCAATGGGCTCTGTCCACCTCCCTTCTCTGTTACCGTTTTGTCTATTCACGGCCTGTGACGTCAGAGGGAGGCGCGGAGGGAGATACGGAATCCAAGAGGGGCCAGGCGTCGCCGTCGCTCTGAAGGCAGAGGAGAGGCAAGATGGTTTACATCTCGAATGGTGAGTTGAAGGGGCAACGTGGGCGACCTCCGTCCTGGGATATCCTGGGAAGCCGGACCCCGGGTTTCTTCCGTCCTCGCCCGCCGGCCCGGCGCCACTTTCCCGGGCACGCCCCCCGGCCAAATGTAGCTGGGGGCGAAGTCGCCCCGGCCTGCAGCTCCTCAGCCGACCGTCCCTGAGCCGGCGGCAGGGGCTGAGGTCCCCTTGGTGACGGCTGTGCCGAGTGTCCGGCGATCTCGCCCTCCTGGAGCTTCTGACTGTGGGTTTTGAAAAGTGGTCTTTCCTTTTCGGTCGTCAGTGTCCTTAAGTGTTAATAGAAAAGACCACAGTGTTTACACCATCTGCGTTGCTTTTTCTTATGCCTCGGACACTTTTTTTTAAAGAGTCGTTCTTGTGTCCACACATTGTCTCTATATCGCTTTATCCGGGTGAAACCGTATTGTTTTGCGGGTGGAGACTTAGCCGCAGCCGGATTAGTTAGTTTGCCCAGGATCACAGATGTAGTTATGATGGTTCATTCGGGTTTCTAACGCCGGTTGGCTGACGTCAGCTTCCTTGCGGTTATCTACTACTACGCTGCCTCTTTCCGAAACTTGTAAGAGAGTGGACTAAAAGCTTTGGGTAGACTTTTTCCCCCCAGGTGAGAGAGCTTGTCACGCAGGTAATTTTCTGCCTTAATTTCAAGGGGCATAGGGAGAAATAGCACTCCCTGTAGGAACAAGTTGATTCCTGGAATGGAGAAGCTGAGAGAGACTTAATTTAGTGGTTCCCCAAAGACAATGAATGGAAAGGAAAGACACAGTATGACTGGGAAAAATGTCAGAACTGCCTGCCCACTTGTTTGACTCAGGTGACACAAATGTCTTGTTGCCCTCTTAACTCGTTCTTGCATCACTGGAGGCAGATCCTGGTTCCGTTTTGAATCATCTGTTTATTTTAAAAGGCTATGAAGATACTGTAGTCTGAAGTCTTCTGGCTGAGCGCACTTTGCATTTATTTGCTTTTCAAAATCTCTCTTCTCCTCCTTTTCAACTACTTAAAAATCTCTGAAACAGGTTGCTGAATGCTAAAAATCAAAGTTTAATCTTGGTTTTAGGCATTTGCAGACTTTGTGTTACATCCTTTGTGGTTAAGGCTGGCAGCTTCTATTATTTATTGACTACGTGTATTTGTAGCGTGTCTTGTGTATGCATTACTGTTTTTCACCTACATAAATAAAGTCTTATTAGGACCTCTAATCTCACTTGTATAGTTGAGAAATGCCAGTTGCATTCAAGCCAGTTATTTCTATCCGAGGATATTGGGAGGAGAAGTTTCTGCCTTCGGAAACTGGGAGAAAAAGCACAAAAAGCTGAATGGTACAAATGCATTCCATAGGCTCTTTAGAACTGCAAAGGAAGAAATTGACCAGTTCTAGTTAGATCTGTTTTCTTAGAAGGACTGTATCGGTATTTCATAGGTGACAAAAATTTTCTCTTACTGTCAAATGACTTTTTCCAACAATTCTGTATGATGACTAGTCTTGGAATGCTTTTTCTTAGAGAAGAAAAATGTCTCAATGATGCAGAGCTAGTAAGAGGCAGAAGCAAGCCAATCACTCACGCTCTGTTGTTTAGTTGCTCAGTCATGTCAGCGTCAGACTCTTTTCAGCCCCATGGACTGTAGCCCACCAGGCTCCTCTGTCCGTGGCATTTGCCAGGCAAGAATACGAGAGTGGGTAGCCATATCCTTCTCCAGGGGATCCTCCCAACCCCAGGATCTTCCGGACCCAGGGATCAAACCCATGTCTCCTGCATTGCAGGTGGATTCTTTACCACTGAGCCACCTGGGAAGCCCTCACATGCTGTAGTAGCCCCCGTTTCTCAATAGCTCTGTAAGAGCTCAGATCCAGGTGGATACTGAAAGTAAGCTGGTCTGTGAAAGAGGGAAAGCTGTAGCTGGAGGGTGGCAGTGAGTGTGGTGAAGCCCTTGGGAAAATGGAGAGAACAGGTAGTTGACAGATGGCTCTTCTATCAAAATATTCTGACCTGTTCATTTACAAGACTGAAACTCTATATTCACTTTTCCTGATACAGCTTCTATTATTTAAAGTGGTTTGAAAAATAGACGCATTTTTCTGTAAGATAAAACTGGAGTCTGTAATTAGGATCAACAGCATTCTGTTAAAGAAATAGCCATAAGCCAAATTCTCTTTAGTACTTAGAGCACACGAATTTTTTGACTTATAGGAATTTTAACATAACAACTGTTACAGGGTTATGAAGATTTTAAGAGTATGTATAAACAGTCTTTTTATCTAGGCAAGAGACTTTGTGAGTGAAAGAAATACTCCAAACACATTTAGGAAATGGAGGTGGTGTGAACGCTTTATACTCATTCATCTCATTTGTTTCCTCAAAATGTTTGAATAAACAGATATTTGTACACCCATGTTCTTAGCAGCATGTTCACAGTAGTCAAAACGTAGAAGCAACCCAAATGCCCATCAATAGATGAATGGATAAACGAAATGTAGTATATGCATACAGTGGAATATTCATCAGCCTAAAAAAGTAAGGATATTTTGACATATGCTACAATATGGATGAATCCTAAAGATACTGTACTAAGTGAGATAGCCAGTTGTTAAAGTACAAGTAGGGTATGACTCCTTGTACAGATTTCCTAGAGCAGTCAAGTTAATAGAGACACAAAGTAGAATGGTGGTTTTCAGGGTCTGGGGAGCAGGAGAAATGGGGAGTTAGTGTTTAGGGGTGTGGAGTTGTAGTTGGGGAAGACGGAAAAGTTCTGGAAGTGGCTGATGATGATGGTTGTACGGTAATGTACTTAATGCCATAGAATTGTACACTTAAAATGATTAAAATGATAAAATTTTTTGTGTATATTTTTACCTCATTAAAAAAGAAAAAAAAGAAAAAATTCTTGAAATGTCACCCACCAAAAATTACAAACTATAAAGGAGGCATTATTTGACATATGCAAGAAATGACCTCTAGATCACAGAGCTTCACTTCCCGGAACCTTTCCTTAGGACCATATACACATAACAGACTTCTTGCGTAGACTGTTTGGAACAGCGAACATGTTGAAAATTGAGCTTATGATTGTTACCCGACTGATTAAGTGTAATGTGTCTTGTGTCAGGGATTTGTAGCACTAACTGAAGTTTCTTCATTCTTATCTGCAGGACAAGTGTTGGACAGCAGGAGTCAGTCCCCATGGAGACTATCTTTCATAACAGATTTCTTTTGGGGAATAGCTGAGTTCGTGGTTTTGTTGTAAGTATAGTAGTGCTGTTAGTATCCCTGATATTTAAGTTTACAAAGGTACATTAGAGACATTATGTTGGTATCTTAAACAAGCTCAGCTTTCCTGAAGAGTTTTCAATTGTGATTTTTATTAGTAGCTTTTCTAAGGGAGATGAAGACCTGTATACTGGTAAAACTCCCCTCAAACACCTTGTATGATTACAAATATCTTCTTGAGTTAGTAAGGTTGACCATGACTTGGCCCTCCTGGTAACCATTTCAACCTGCAGCTATGGGGCCAGACCAACTCTTTCTATTGCCCAGTGACATACCTCACTTTCTGTTATTTCCGCCTTTCATGTGTACGTGCAGCTTTTATTGCACAGTATACAATGAGTAAACAAGGGGAATTAGATCTTGAATTTTAAAAGCTCCCAAGCCATAAACTTTTTTTCTTAAATGAAGGATTAGCATCGATACACAGGATACACATAATTCACCATAATTTCAAGCAATTCTTAGTTAAATTTTTTTTTTGATCTTTCATATTCTATTTTATGAAAATTTTTCATCAACTACTAATAAGTCTTATTCATCCAAAGTTTAAATATACATTTGAGTGCCTCGTGGGCCAAGAACTGCAGAGATGCAGAGATATGGGAGATAGTTCCTTCGTTGACTTTAATGTCAGTAAATATCTTCATTTTAAAAGGGGCCTTGGGGAGGGCATGATGGTGGGAGGTGGACATCAGAGAAGGTTATTCCAGGTGGGAGAGACACAGGAAAGATGGCAGAGAAGTTTGAAAATCAGCCTATGATATTTATACTTAATTTGATGGTAGCTCTGGTATATAAAGTTTAATCTAGTGGCTGCATGTAGCATAAATTAAAAGGGGAAAATGGAAGAGACTACCATAGAGAAATACAACAGGGGATAGAGAAGCCTAAGTTATGGTACTCACTGCAAAACTTCTTTGCAATCTCTTACAGATTTCACCTCCATATTGTTTATTTAATTAATTTAGTTAAATTTTAATTTAATTTAGTTAAATCCTTTCCCCTTTACAAATAAAGAACATTCCATTTAAATGAATTCCCAGAAAGCCCTGTGCCTCTGGCATACCACCTCAATCCCTCCTTCCCCAAGGTAACATTAGGTAAGTTTTTGGCACAGGAAGTAGGATGCAATACTATAAAAGCAGTTTCTGGGGCCTAACAACCAAGACAGAGCAGAGGAAGAAAGTTGGAGTTGACTCTGGTTTCAGAGTCATTCGTAGACTGTCTAGAAGAGTTATCGCAAATAAGAAAGACAAGGGATGGTAGCTTTGGCACAGAACACAGCATACTATGTTGAAACCTGCGTTTGTGATAGATGGTGTTGTCCAGCTGGCCTCAAGAAATGGGGCTTTGGAGCTAAGTTAGTTTAGTCTTCCTCCCACAGAGATGATAGATGAAGCCATGGAAATTTTACAGTGTTGAAAGTGGATCTTCTGTTGTTTTCTGCCCCTTTTAGTTTCAGAACTCTGCTTCAACAAGATGTGAAAAAGCGAAGAGGCTACGGAAGCTCATCTGATTCCAGATATGATGATGGAAGAGGGTATAACTTTTTAAATTAATAAAAGATGTTTTTATCCCTCTGTGTAATTTATTAAATTAAAAATAGGCAGACAGACATAGGCTCATTTAAAGGCTTAAATTCTATTTTACAAAATCAATGCATTACTGTAAATCAAGCAAGTTGCCTCTGATCTGATAATCTGAGTTAATCTGACAAAGCTAAATACATCAAATATCCTATGGGAAAAGTCTAAATTAGAGAATGAAAAGTGATGGTCAACATTAAAATCTGGAGATTTCACTTTAAAGTCTGTAGATTTCCAGCTGCTAATGGAAATCTCAAGATCCAGCAGCACTGGGTGAGGCTTGTGTTTCCATATGGCTAAAATAACCTGGAGTTGGGTTTCAGGTAGGCATTTATAGATGTTGTTCAGTTTATCGTAATTCTTGCTTGACTCACTTTTCCTCATTTGTGTAATGTGTCTGGTCTCTTGCAGTATTTGAATTTTCAACTCAGATCTAAATGGTAGTTCCTATTTTAAATTAAGAAAAGGATCTATTTGAGTGTTTGAAAAGAACCTACTAAACAGTAGAAATTAACCTTTCTTATCTTAGGCCACCAGGAAACCCCCCCAGGAGAAGAATGGGTCGAATTAATCATCTGCAGGGCCCTAATCCTCCTCCAATGGCCGGTGGATGAGGAAGGTAACTTACAGTCTGTAGTTCTCCAGAGATTTCATTTGGAAAATGCCTCCTTAGGAAGGCTTTCTTTAGGAAAATAGAAGTCACAGCATTTTATACTCAGATGTCTTATTTGGAAAAATATTTATATCTTAACCCTTGAAAACTTATCTTTTGAATCAAGATGTCTTTTGAAGAAGGTTTTACAACATGCAGTGACTGAGTTTTTCATACAGATCCGAATTACCAATTAGTAACTATTATAATGTTTTCTTTTAGGTAAATGTCTGCTCTAAGAAGCAGACAACTGGACGTGCACATTAATAGAAGGAAACCATCAAGAAATGGAGTGCTGATCATGCGGGACAAGTTAGATGAATGTGTACGTCTAAACAAGGATTGCTCTGTGTCCTCACAGACGAATGAGGTCATGCTGGGAATTCCCTCCGCAGGGATCTGGCATGATTGACACGCAGTTCTATAAATGCACGTTTGTCTCATCTTTTTTTGTATCGTCTGTGAAAGTGTTAATATAGTTTTAATAAGTAAATATTTTTAGGTTACAAAGCTGACTTCTCAACTTCTCATCTTTATATAATTAAAACTCAAAAAGCTGCAAATTTGAAGGAAAATAAAAGACTGTGTATTAAATACTATTAGTGTCACCTTTTTCAACTTATGAAATATTGTTCATTGTTGGGTTTTTTGTTTTCATTTATAAATAAATCACTGTGCTTATTTCAATGGTATGCATATGATATCTATGCTCTTGAATTAATTTTTAATCTTAAAACCTATCTGTCCCATGGATCTTTAATACAGTATGTCTTATTTGCTACCAAATGTAATTAGCAGGGTACTTATAAAGCCATAACCAACAGACCTGAGCTACAGAATATATGTTTGATAAATGGACTTTAAAATTATGGACTTCAGTGCTGTCTGCCAATTTTAGTTCTAAAGATGCTACCTGTTGGCTTTAACCCCATCTGAATGCAGGTAACTCTTCTTCTTTCACTAGAATGAAAGCTCTATTTGGTTAGGGATTTTTCTTTATCCCAGTGCTTTGAACAGTGGCTATGTGTAATAGGCACTGAAATAGTTATGAAAAAATGAATAATACAATTCTATTTTGTGTTTAACAGTCTTTGGATCCAAGGTGTTCAGGTAAAAGTGTTTTTGTACCCATTTGTAAGTATTTATTCAACTCTGCCTGGAAATAGGAGTGTAGGGGCATTAATACACTGGTTTGTATAAAGACCAGATCACAGGTGGACAAGATTGGAAGCAGGGAATTGCGTTTAGAAGATGTTGTGGTCCAAGTGAGATAGTAGATTGGACTAGGTAATGGTAGTAGGGGTGGAGAGGTGGTTGCATTGAAGGCATATTTCAGAGACTGGGATTTGCTGGTGGGTTTGGTTGTAGAAGATGTGGGTGACTGAAGAAACAGTGAAACTTGCTGAGGATGGTTTAAGTGAGAGTAGATATGGGGGATCAAGAGTTCCATTTTGTATATGTTTGCAATGCCTTGTAGACATCTAAGTGAAGATACTAAAGAAGCAACTGGTTATCAGGGAGAGATCCAAACTGGAAATACATATTTGGGAGTTATCTTCCTATTTAAAGCCATGAAACTGGATCAAGTCCTCCAAGAAGTGTGCCCTAAACTCTCCAGGGAATACTAACATCCGAGGCCGGACTGAGCACAGTCAGTGAAGAACGAGGACTAAAATCATGCACGTTGTCTGAGAAGCCAGAAGAAACACGAGTGAGGTGTAAGCGAGATGCTAGGTATCCCCTATTCAACAGCAAGTACGCAAAACAAAACACAAGTAGGCGGCCGGCACGCTGCAGCCAGAACCAATCGCAGAAGCATCCGCCCAATCCACTCCCCACCCCGCCCGCTTCGTGCAGCTCCGCCCTTCCGCCTTCCCGGAAGCCTCTGGGCCGACGCCTGGCGGCCACCTTGTCTGGAGACAGTCGCTCGGGAGGTATCGTCTGCGCTGAGACCAATTCTCTGGCATTCGCGTCGCGTCACTGAAGCCAGAGACTGGAGGGGCGTCGGCGGCCGACATGACCCAGGCGGAGAAGGGAGAGGCGGAGAACGGGAAGGAGAAGGGCGGGGAGAAGGAGAAGGAGCAGCGCGGGGTGAAGCGACCCATCGTGCCCGCGCTGGTGCCGGAGTCGCTGCAGGAGGTGAGGCGGCGGGGGCGGGCCTGGGACTCGGCTTCCGGGCCGGGCGGGGGCCGCGGGGCTGGGCTAGGGGAGGAGACTGGCGAGCGACGCGAGGCTTCGGGCCCCCACCCGGGTGGGTGGTGCAAGGGGGTCATTTCCCGTTCGCCCCGAGGGCACTGGGCAGACGGCGCGGTCCCTGCGTCCCCACCGGTCGCCCCCAGCAACTGCAGTACGAGCCCCTTCCGGACCGTGAGACCCGGACTGGGCTGTACTTTACTGTCGTACGGTTGAGGGGGCAGACTGGATGGTGTGTCGGGGCCTTCCCAGTTCCCACTCTCTAGGATTCTTCCACTTTGAGAGCAGGAGGCGGGAGGAGAAAGCTCCAGTTGAGTTGGGGCAGTAGGTAGCTAGGCCTGATGTGGGATGACTAGTGCAGAGCACCATTTTTGTTGATGAGTCGCTAAGTCGTGTCCGACTCTTTGCGACCCCATGGACTGCAGCACACCAGGCCTCCTTGTCCTTCACCAACTCCCGGAGTCCACCCAAACCCATGTCCGTCGAGTCGGATGATGCCATCCAACCATCTCATCCTCTGTCGTCCCCTTCTCCTGCCCTCAATCTTTCCCAGCATCAGGGTCTTTTCAAATGAGTCAGCTCTTCGCATCAGGTGGCCAAAGTATTAAGTTTCAGCTTCAGTATGAGTGCCTTCAATGAAATTCAGGGTTGATTTCCTTTAGGATTGACTGGTTAGATCTTGCAGTCCAAGGGATTCTCAAGAGTCTTCTCCAGCACCACAGTTCAAAAGCATCAGTTCTTCAATGCTCAGTTTTCTTTATGGTCCAACTCTCAAATCCTTGCATAACTACTGGAAAAACCATAGCTTTGACTATATGGACCTTTGTTGACCAACCAAAAGTGATGTCTCTGCTTTTTAACATGCTCTCTAGGTTAGTCATAGGTTTTCTTCCAAGAAGCAAGCGTCTTAATTTCATGGTTGCAGTCACCGCCTGCAGTGATGCCCAAGAAAATAAAGTCTGTCACTGTTTCAATTTTTTTCGCCATCTGTTTGCCATGAAGTGATGGCACTAGATGCCATGATCTTAGTTGTTTGAATGTTGAGTTTTAAGCCATCTTTTTCACTCTCGTCTTTCACCTTCATCAAAAGGCACTTTAGTTCCTCTTCACTTTCTGCCATTAAAGTGGTATCATGTGCATGTCTGAGTTTATTAATATTTCTCCTAGCAGTCTTGATTCCTGCTTGTGATTTATCCAGCCTGGCATGTTACATGATGTACTCTACATAAAAGTTAAATAAGCAAGGTGACAATATACAGCCTTGATGTACTCCTTTCCCAATTTTAAACCAGTCTGTTGTTCCATGTCTGGTTCCAACTTGCTTCTTGACCTGCGTACAGGTTTCTCAGCAGGCAGGTAAAGTTGTCTGGTATTCCATCTCTTTTAAGAATTTTCCACAGTTTGTTGTGATCCACACAGCCCAAAGGCTTTAGCATAGTCAATGAAGCAGAAGTAAATGTTTTTCAGGGGGAAGTATTGGACACACACAGCAGATACCTCCTCCAACCCTGACAGCTTGGGACAGTTTCTTCCACGCAGCTGACACCTATACAAAGACCTAAAAGATACTTAGGAGTTAGCAATAGGGAGTGTGAGGGCAGGAGAACATCGTGGAGGAGACCTGGGCCAAGAGAGCCTAGGAAAGTGTTGGAGGTGAGAATGTCTTGAATGAAGGAGGAAGAGAGCAAGAAATGAGACTGGAGATCTTAAGACGGGTGTCCTCATGAGAGTGGTATAAGGCAGAGCCTGGCCTCTTCTGAAGGGGAACTTTGGAAGAGCTAGCCGGACTCCGAGCTGCATGATCAACTCTTTTAATCCTCAGAGTAGCTCTCTGAGGTAGGAACTTCAGTCAGAGCCAAGAAGTGGCACTGTCTGAATTTGAAGCCATATCTGTGAATCCAGAGCCTGGGCCCTTAACCACTGTTGGAATATTTGCTTAACATCAATCAGTCATGTAGCACCTTTTGGTTTTTCCATATCCTCTGTGGCACCTCTACTGTTATTTGCTAAATGCCTTTTTTTTTTTTTTCTTCTGAATCTTTTCTTAAGCAGTAATGTCCAGGAAATGATATGTAGGGCTCACTGGCTAGTTATTTTCTAATATGTTAAATATGTAATTATTAAAAAGTCCTTGTCCAGAGTTTGGAAAATTGTGTTTACTACCCCAGAGCTTCCCAATCAGTGTCCTGCAGCCTGTGTACCATTGATGGGGTACAGGTGTCCTTGACGGCAGGCTTCCCAGGTAACTCATTGGTAAAGAGTCCGCCTGCCAAGCAGGATACGCACGTTTGATCCCTGGGTCTGGAAGATCCCCTGGAGAAGGAAATGGCAACCCATTCCAGTATTCTTGTCTGGGAAATCCCATGGACAGAAGAGCCTGGGGGACTAGGATCCATGGGGTTGCGGAAGAGTCAGACATGACTTAGCAACTCAACCATCACCACCCTGTCCCTGATGGCAAGCAGCCTCGTCGGTTTAACTCAGTCTCCTAGATATATGTTGTCTGCCATAACACACAAGAGCTTGAGGAGTCTGCTGAATAGCACCAGGCCTTGTGAGGTGGTGCCATCACCACTCAACCGATAACCTCTGTGCCATGCCCTGGGCATAGAGTAGTGAACGAGACAGTAACAGTCCCCTCTTACATGAAGGTTTTGTCTTCTGGGAGAGACAGTAAATCATTGTAAAAATGACAAGTGTCATGAAAAGGAGGCGTGCCATAAGATTTTATTACAGCAGGACAAACACACCTGGTCTAATGACATTTAACTTAAGCCCTGAAGGGAAGAGTACGATTTAAAAGGGAGAAAGAACATTGCAGACGAAGGGAAGTGCCTCTGTGCAGGCCTGACGGTTAGCCCTGTAAGCTAAGAAATCGGGAGACGTCTGGATTCGGAAGACCAAGAGACTGAAAAGGAAGTAGTTCTAGAGTAAAGCTGGAGAAATAGGCAGGGTCCTGATCTTGGAGGTTCTGAACTGTATCTTAGGGACAAGTTACAGAAATGCTTTAAAAGGGGGCGTGCCAGGAAGACACAACTGTAGCCATCCGGTGGAACGGAGTAGGTGCTGGCTGAGGAGTCAAGCTGGAAAGGCCATTCTCAACAGGCATCTGTTTGTCAAAAGGATTGTTGGAGTCCCTTTGAGTCCCCCGCTGAGTCCCTCAGCATGTTTCCATGGTAAAGGTTCCCCAGTCATTCTGGTTATAGTCTTCTCCCTTGAGAACTATGGATCTTTAGCCCACTGTCTTGATTTGTGCTTTGTCAATCCTTGTTGACTATCTCCCAAGTACGGGTGGTGAAAGGCAGACATACAAAATAGAATTGTGAACTCTGGCTTTTTAACTCCAAACTCTTACCAGATTAGGTAAATAGCACAGAGTCAATAAGGGTAAAGTATTTAAAAAACAGTGACCAAAATACAGTTTATGCTCATTCTCGAAAATGGTTCCTGTTTTGAGCCTTACTTTCCAGCATTAGAAAACAGTGATTCTGTTCTAATACTACATTTCTTCCCTCACCTACTCAGCCAATGTTGTCACATCTGAGTGATGATACTGATTACCTCAGGAGCTTTTGTAAATTGCAGATTCCTAGGCTGTCTCTCCCAGAAGATTCTGAATCAGAAAGTTTGTAGTGAAGCCGTAGGGTCTTTTTTAGTTTGTCTTTTTAACAAGGATCTTTAGGTGTTCAGATGTAAGGAACCCAGGACTTCATGAGTCATAGTATTCCCCACACTCTTATTCCTTATTTAACTGTCTTCTTTAGTAAATGGAAGGTTCTCTAGTGGGTGGGACTTTGTCCTTGTCACCATTGTACCTGTAGTGCTTGGCACAGAAACACCCCCAAATCATAGCTTGATTTGCACTGGGTACTTAGGATTTCATTCATTTAAACAAAGATTTGTTGACCTATGTGCCATGAGTCAGATCCTCGAAACACAGATACAAAATGAGTTTGCATTCAGGCGGACTCTCAGAGAACTTTTCCCGAATTATTTTGATACCTTTGAGTCTGATAGTCATTACTGGAAACTAACTTCGTAGTCTAGTCTGTTCCCATCTGTGTTACTTACTAAAGTCACACTCCCATGTTTTATATTTACAGCAAATCCAGAGCAACTTCATTGTTGTCATACATCCAGGTTCCACAACTCTGAGGATTGGTCGAGCCACAGACACACTTCCTGCCAGCATTCCTCACGTCATTGCACGAAGACACAAACAACAAGGGCAGCCGCTGTACAAGGACAACTGGCTCCTAAGAGAGGGACTGAATGTAAGTCCGAGTGGAGGACTTGGAGGGAATGCCCTGGCAGTCAGTGGTTAAGACTCTGCTTTTGCTGCCAAGGGGCCAAGTTCAGTCCTCGGTCAGGGAACTAAGATCCCACAAGTCACGCTGTGTGGACAAAACAGAACACCACACACACACGAAATGTCGGACCCGGAGAGAAGGCCCAAGGTTGTCTCCTTGGGAGGGCTTAGATATTCAGTGTATGTCATAATCTTGAACAACATCTTGTTAGCTTTAATGTATCTTAAAATAATGACATTGTTCAGGGTTACAAATATAATTTTTTATCAGAGCTAACAATATTAGATTGTACAGAAATAATTGTAACAAAAGAAAACTAATTTTTCTAACCCATCAGGATGAATTGGGTATTGATGAAGCTGATTTTTAGTGGAGAATACAGAATTGTCACTTTCTTAAAATGATGCATCCAGGTGTCTGTTAACTGACTGCCGTTATTTTTTCTTCTAGATATTTAGAGTTTATATTGAGCTTATATTTTCAATCTGTAGCAAATGGAATTCCTCCAATAAGCACTTGTTATAATCTTAGGTTAAATCATAATTTAAAGGCAAAAAATAGTATGTCCTTGGGGTAAGCATTTACTTAGGATGCAGTAAGTGTCCTATTGTGTGGGTGTTAATTAACAGGAAAATTTTTCGTGATAGGTATTAAATATGTATATTACATTATAATCCACTTTTAAGCTTTAAATCAAGGGTAGTTTTAGGAACTTGCAGTTTCTATAATTCTGATGGTAGGTCTTAGGGTTTCATTTTCTAGCATAACTAGCAAACCATCCTTAGGTCCATTTCTAAGCTTAACTATAACTTGACAATGTAAGGGTTTAAAACTCACTTATATTTTTGGATCTTCTAATTCTGTCTTAGGGACTAAATCTCAGGAGTAAAAATAGAAATAAAATAATCTTTTCAAAAGTATTTATGGAATGTTCTTTGCAATATCACAATAACTTGAATTCTCATTAACTAAGTGAAGTGACACATGTAGGAAAAAATATTGCTATAAAATTGTAAGCATGAAAATTATATCGATAAATGGAAGAGTCTTGAAATACTTGGTAAGTTTAAAGTAGCTATGCTCTGATATTAAGTCAGAAGTCCCTAAAGGTTATAGATATTTGCAACAGTTGGTTTATGGTGATGGTGCTTTTCTGATTTTTTTTTTTTTTATAAATGATAAAAAGGTTACTTTGAATTCTTAGGGTTAACATATGTGACATAAGTGAAGGACATGCTTGTTGATGAGGGAGCATTTCCTCTTGCTAGATTAAATTAGTATTTTGTCATTACTTTCTCTTTTTCACTAAATCATTTATACTGTTCAACACTGTTTCTTTTCTGCCAGAAACCTGAAAGTAATGAACAAAGGCAAAATGGCCTTAAAATGGTGGATCAAGCAATATGGTCTAAAAAGATGTCAAATGGTACAAGACGGATTCCTGTGTCCCCTGAGCAGGTTGGGTCTCAGCTCTTTCTTCAGATTCATTCCTTGACCACTGCTATTATGTCATAACCATTGGTGTGCACTCCCTATTTCATTATGCAAATTATTAAAGATGGGATTTTCTTTAAAAAGGAAAGAAAACCATTTATAACTACCTGCAGAATACCTGAATTGGTGTACAAATGTCTAGGCAAGCCAAACAATTTGTAAGGTAGTGTTTCTTATGTCAAGTTGATGAAAATTTGGTTTACGTGAGAGTCTTAAGTGTGTGATTCCAGCATCTTGATGCGAAGCTGTATTCTTACTACGTTTGTCCTTTTAGCGTGATAGACCAGTACTGCTGGGGATGGACACAAGTCTTTATGGCCAAAAAGTCCCTTCAGTTTTTAAGTAAAAATAAAAGACAAATTTTTCATTTTTACCAAGAACTTTATTGAATGTGTTCACTGTTTTGTTCTGCTGCCTTCTACCGTTTTTCAGACAACTTCATAATTCTGTCTTCCCAAAACTTTTTATCTTTTTGAGCAAAGAACTATTGCAAGTGCCTTTTACAGACTTCCAGGGATCTGAAATTTTTTCCACTAAAAATTTTGTAAATAAATGGAAATCTAAAGGTGCGGTGTCTGGTGAAAACAGCAGATGAATCAGAAATTCCCATCCAAGCTATAGTAGTGTTTCCATATAGAAAAACATGTGGTCTTACATTATCCTGATGGAAGATTATGCATTTTCTGTTGCCTAATTCTGGATGCTTTTCAACAAGAGCTTCTTTCAGTTGGTCTAATTGGGAGCAGTACTTGTTGGAATCAATTATTTGGTTTTCCAGGAGGTCATAATACAGGACTCCCTTTCAATGCCACATCAAAACAGTTAACCAAGCTGGTACAAATGTTACTCATTGCTCAATTGGAATATTTTCAGTATGTTGGCTCTCTCCCTCATGGTATAATGTTGATTATTCTCCAGTAATATCTCGACTTGATCCCTATCAACTTCCACTGGTCTACTGGACCAGGGAGCATTGTCCAGTGAGAAATCTCCAGTGTGAAACTTTGCAAACCACTTTTAACACATTCGATAAGTCACAGCACCTTCTCCATATTACTGCACATATCTTTCTTTGCATTTCAGTTGCATTTTTACCTTTTCTGAAATAACAAAGCATACTATGCAGAAAACGTTGCCCTTTTTTTTCCATCATCAATATTAAGATGGCTACACAAAAATTCACCCGTTTTGACAAGTTTTTATTTTAAATGCACACTGATGTTATAGCTATCACAACATATTCTAACAATTGTTTTGAATAAAGTTAAAGACAGCTAACTGCTACTTAAGCCATCTTACAGAAACAACCAAATGAACTGTTTGGTTAACCCAATATATAAATCTATATTCAAGTTTCAGCAGAGTGCAATATTCATTTCAGACTGGCTGTGAATCACAGCCTAAGTGTTAACATGACAGAAGAATCAAGGTTGTGGAAAAGGGTGGGAGAATCCACTTGTGACCAATCCCTATTTTGTCACCTATCTTGGATTCAGGATTAAAATCTGCCGCTGTATCTACTCTGAGAGAGAAGAGAAGAGGGCAGCCGCTTTTTTTCTTGCATAGACTCAGAGAATTTTCTGATGTTCCTTTGTTTCAGGCACGTTCCTACAACAAGCAGATGCGACCCGCTATTTTAGATCACTGCTCTGGAAATAAGTGGACAAACACATCTCATCACCCTGAGTTTTTGGTGGGAGAAGAGGTAGGAGACTTGTTTACAATGAGAGGGAAGAAGAAAACCCAGGTCCTGTTTGTAAAATCATGTGCTTTGCCACCCAGTTCTCGTCGTTTCCAAGCACTCCGTAATCTTGCCCCGAGGAGCAGATATTCACACTGGCCCCTGAGATATTAGACACTCCACTCTGAACATGAGAACAGTCAGCAAATGTTAATGATCACTTCTGGCCCTTGGTTTTTGAATGTGAATGTGGGAAACCCTGAGAGAAGAGTTCTAACAATGTATTCATCTCCCCATCCTTTCCAGGCCCTGTACGTTAATCCTTTGGACTGTTACAATATTCACTGGCCTATCAGAAGAGGTCAGTTAAATATTCACCCAGGACCTGGGGGCTCTCTCACAGCTGTTCTGGCCGATATTGAAGTAATATGGTCTCATGCAATACAAAAATACTTGGAAATCCCACTGAAAGATTTAAAGGTAAACTGACATTCCCAGTTACTGGATTGTCTTTAAAGGTTCTTGGTCAATAAAAGTACACTGTACTCAGTTCTTTGTAAGACGGTGTCCTTGAAGCCTTCTCCACTTTAAGGTGTTAAGGATATCTTTTTTTCCTTTACTAAATTCCCCTCTGGTGCTTTCGTTTTTTTCCCCTCATTTTGTTTGGTTCTTGGTATTTGTATTGCTCTGCAATCAGCAAACTTGCTCGAGTTTATACCTTCTCTCTGGATCTTTTTTGGACACATCAGTTGTCTTATTTTTCATTTCACAAGTTTTAAATAATTCAAAAGGAAAAAAAAGTCCACAAAAGTTAAACTGTTTTTTTTTTAAATAAAACCTAGAAGATAGCAGAGAACTTTGAGCTTTTACTTTGGGCCTCTAGCCATTGCTGCTGCTTTAGAGATAATCCTCTCTGAGGACAGGTGTGGTGAAATTTGTTTTCACCTGACTTGAATATTAACCATTTTATCTTTTTCTCCTTTGTTCTTCTTTTTAGTATTATAGATGTATCTTGTTAATTCCTGATATCTATAATAAACAGCATGTGAAAGAATTAGTGAATATGATCCTAATGAAGATGGGTTTTTCAGGTATGTCTGTTATTCCAGGGAAACCTGCCTGAAATGAGATTGTTTTGTTTTTTCCTGACACAGTTGATTTAATTCACTGCTTCACTGAAATGCTTATTCTGGGAGGGTCAGTGATGCTTGCCTGGGGGTTCGAAGACTTAATTAGATATTTGTTACAGGATCTTCCCTGCTCCCCAGCTGATCATCCCTGTGCCTTTTGTTTTTCAGGGATCGTGGTCCATCAGGAGTCTGTGTGCGCCACCTTTGGAAGTGGCTTAAGCAGCACATGTATCGTAGATGTCGGAGACCAGAAGACAAGTGTGTGCTGTGTGGAGGATGGGGTCTCTCATCGGAACACTCGGTGAGGAGCTTGGGAGGAGGTATTCTCTGCTTCCTCTTCCTTCACAGCCTATTCGACTAAAAGTATCTTGAGTTAGAAGTTTTTTTAAGGAATTATATATTCACTTTTCTTTTTTTTTTTTTTTTTTAAATGAAGCCAGCGAGATTGTGGAAGTGCAAATTTGAACAAGGCTATAAACTGCCCATTGGAACCCTCTAATATGAGCCCGGGCTTCCTGGGTGGCCCAGTGGTAAAGAACCTGCCTGCCAGTGCAGGAGACACAGGTTCAGTTCCTGGGTCAGGAAGATCCCCTGGTGAAGGAAATAGCAACCCACTCCAGTGTTGTTGGCTGGGGAGCCCCATGGACAGAGGAGCCTGGCAGGCCATAGGCCATGGGATCGCAGAGAGTTGGCACATGACTTAAGTACTAAAAATAGCAACAGTGTGAGCTCACATCACTGGGGTCATGAAAGCCCTGGTGTGTGCTGTCTGCATTTCCCCAGGAGAACTGTGTGTGTTAGCTCCGTGTCTTTCACTGGTGTGGCAGTCACACTCACAGCAAAGCTCTATATAGGCAAGTCATTTAGGAGACAGTAGGTTTTTAGGTTTAAATTCTCTAGCTAGCATTTTGAGTATTTGCTTCTCTCTCTCTCTTTTTTTTTTTTTTGGCCACACTGTATACCTTGTGGGATCTCAGTCCCCTGACCGGGGATTGAACCTAGGCCACAGCAGTGAAAGCTCAGAATCCTAACCATTAGGCCACCAGGGTCTCCTGAGTACTTGCTTTTCTTGTCAAATTATTTTTGATGAGTGAGGAGTAGCTTTGTGGTGGTCCAGTCCGTTCAGTACATCATCACTGATAGAAGAATTAACTAGTAACTAGCCGGAGCAGGTTTGCAGCTGGCTTATCTGAGACGAGCCCAGCACAGGTGAGCACGTCAGGCAGTGCGTATAACCAGTTCTCTGCAGCATTTTGTGCTTCCGGGATGGCTTCTTCAGGATGATTTTATTCTTCCTGTCACTCGCATAGGTAGTTTGACTTTTAAGGCATAGAAACAAACTTAAAAGAGGGTCTAAGCAGTCCTTGAGAAAAGTTAAGCTGTTACCTCCTAGGTTACAGTGCATTGTCAAACCCTGATTGAGTTGTTTGAGCTCTTCCATTTGTATTATGTAATGCCATTGCTTCTTGAAATATAGAGAGAACACTGGACCCCAGGTCTTCTGCCACTGAAACAACACAGCAGTGATCCTTCCAGATGGTGGAAATGTTCAGTTAGTGGCTAGTATCCTCTGAGTTTTCCTCCCACAAGAGAGATTTATCTTATGATGTTATTCCCTGCCATCTCTATTATTGCCAGTAAGCATAGATAGGCAAACAACTGTCATATGCTTTACATATGAACTTGGCAATGAGCTGGACTTAATGTGTATTCTGTCTCTTGGATTTTTTGCAAGTAGCATTTTTTACTTCTCGATGCTTACCACTGGTTTTTTCTAGTTTCCTTTCTCTCTCCCTTACATCCATTCTGCCCTTTCATTCTTTACCTTATCCTTAAAACATTTCTTGAAACTTGCTGTTTTTCTGTGCCTAATTGAATTTTTGGAACACCCTTTGCATCTTTTTAGCTGCCCTTTTCTCTTAACTCTAGGCTCTGTCTGGCATATGGTGGATCTGATGTGTCAAGATGCTTTTACTGGCTGATGCAACGAGCTGGTTTCCCTTACAGAGAATGCCAGTTAACAAATAAAATGGATTGCCTTCTTCTGCAGCACCTTAAAGAAACCTTTTGTCATTTGGATCAGGTGGGAGCAAAATCAAAATTCCTGATTATTTTTGTTTTCAGGAAAAATTGAAGATATTTAAGGATAATTAAAAAATTAACAGTACTATGCTACCCATTCAACCCAAATTGATAAAACCTTGAGGCTGAAGCTATTAAGAAGTGAGAGATTTTTGGTAAGATCAGACCCATACAGAAGTATCTCATACTCAGGAAAACACAGCTAGTTTTTTTTAAGAGAGTAGATTTCTCTCTTAGGATCTATGATCATTCTAAGGATAAAGATTAACCTGTAGATGTAATGAATGCTGCTGCTGCTAAGTCGCTTCAGTCGTGTCCGACTCTGTGCGACCCCATAGACGGCAGCCCACCAGGCTCCCCTGTCCCTGGGATTCTCCAGGCAAGAACACCAGAGTGGGTTGCCATTTCCTTCTCCAATGCATGCATGCTTGCTAAGTCACTTCAGTTGTGTCCAACTCTGTGCGACCCCATGGACGGCAGCCCACCAGGCTCCTCTGCCCCTGGGATTCTCCAGGCAAGGACACTGGAGTGGGTTGCCATTTCCTTCTCCAAGATGTAATGAATAGTAGCGGGTAGATACATAGGTACAGACAGTTAATAAAATGGAATCATTTGAAGCACTTTCTTACTGCTGTGAACAGTCAGCATTTAATCATTGCTGTATATGAATTGCTACCTTTTTATACTGTTCGTTTTAGACTTTTTTTAAAAAACCTTGTCCAAGTAATAAAATTCTGAGTAAAAATTTTTTTGAGAAATGTAGAACAGGGTAACATTTCCCAGTTATTGAGGGAATTTGCTTGTTGCTGTGGACATTGTTTGTATTCGTGTATATTGATAATGAAAGAAACCAGAAATTCAGATGGTGGCAATTTCAGAAATGTTGAAAGAGAAACAAGGTTCAGTTGAAGTCCTGTTTTTTAAGTTTCAGTGGGAGTGGTAGAAAGTTGTAGGGCAACTTTCACCCACGTAAAAGTTCGTGGGTGAGATTTAGACTGCAGAGAGACTTGTTATTTGTAGAGTGTGCGTGCACTTTTCCTGATTCACTGACAGCATCTTTCCCCGGATTCAGGACATCTCTGGGCTTCAAGACCATGAGTTTCAGATTCGACATCCAGATTCCCCTGCCCTTCTTTACCAGTTTCGATTGGGAGATGAAAAACTCCAGGTAACGTATGGGTGTATGTTTCCCATGGGTAGAAAGAAAGGCAGCCAAGTTCAGTCAGACTGAGAGAATGTGTATTTGCTGGAAACCTCATGAAGTCAGAATACCAACTGGATGTAAATTAGCTGCTAGCCCAGCATTTAAACCACTGATAGAGTATAGATTAGAAGAGATCTGAGTCATCTTTTTAATTAGCCACTGTGTGAGGAGTTGCTATTTAGAGAGAGGCATCATTCTAGGAATTATAAAGTAGTTTACTAGGCACTTATTTTGCATTCACTTTGAGATTTCTGTCTCAGGTGTTGTATCACCCATTCAGTTTAATGATGGAGCCCAGTACACACTGAAGAAATAATGCTCCTTCCAAAAGAGAATGCTTACTCAATCTGACTTCCAGCATCTGACCTGCCAATTTCGTTTTTGCAAGGACACAATGTATTTAACGGGTCAGTTTTTTCAGGAGGCAGCAGCCTTGATTAGTCATTCTTTTCCTTCCCTGCACAGGCTCCAATGGCTTTGTTTTATCCAGCAACTTTTGGAATCGTTGGACAGAAAATGACAACTTTACAGCACAGATCCCAGGGTGACCCTGAGGATCCTCACGATGAACAGTACCTGCTGGCCACGCAGAGCAAGCAGGAACAGGTCTGTGGTAATTCAGGGTGAGAGCAGATAGTTCTGTGCCTGAGAGAGAAGTTTGCCCACACTTAACGGATCGTTGCAATGAGTGCAGTCTGACAGTATGCTAAAGCTGATATATTTTTAGAACCATGGATGAAGTCTACATTTAAAATCCAGATGGCAGATTTCTTTGTTCAGCAAACATCTATTTTCAGAATACTACTCCACACATGTAAAAGTTAATTTAATGATGATGCTTCCCTTTTGGTGTGAATTATTGCTGCACTTTTCCTACTTTTGAGTATTTTTCCAGTAGTATTTTCAGTAAAATCTCACCTATTTTTTTTTTCTCACCTGCTTTTAAATTATCACATGAAAGGTGGGTAGGTACAGGCAAGGAACTGAATTCCTTTGTCCAGAGCTGATCCTAGTTGTAGGATGTCTGCTGCAGCGGCACAGATTAAAGCTTTTATCTGCCAGTGAAACAGCAGCTCATGATGGAGAGAGGAGGACTGTAAACCTGCTCTGGTCTTTGTTCCTGTCGCAAAGCTGAGCATGAGGTTGCTTAGATAAGGTCTGAAAATGAGGCCCGTGACAGCCACTGGCCCAAGAACTCCACTGAAATAACTATACTCAAAAACTCATGGGGGAATAGTTCATCAACATCAACGTGTCAGTCTTAAAAATCCAACCAATATTAGGAAAGTTCTGTGGTCTGCCCTGCCAGCCTGGGGTTGCTTTGGTTTTGTTAACATGTCCTCATCTTCTGCATACCGCCCCACCCAGGTACCCAGGGGCGGGGACTGGGTCTTGGTTGTATGCTGTGGGGTGTGTCCTGTCTGCGACACGGGGACAGGCCTTTGTTTTATAGAGCGTCCAGCAGTGTGGTGGGGAGGGACATCCGGCTGGAGGACACTGACCGCTGTCATAGTCGGACCATCCATTCGACTCTCCCTTTGATTGATTTAAAGTCTGCGAAGGCTACTGCTGACCGGAAGTCTGCATCCAAACCCATTGGATTCGAAGGGGACCTTCGTGGCCAGTCCTCTGACCTTCCAGAAAGACTGCATTCCCAGGAGGGGGATCTGGGACCCTCCCAAGGAGACTGTTTGATGGCTGGCAATGATTCTGAGGAGGCTCTCACTGCACTGATGTCCAGGAAGACTGCCGTCTCGCTGTTTGAAGGGAAAGCCCTGGGACTGGATAAAGCCATCCTGCACAGCATAGACTGCTGCTGTAAGCGCGTCTGGGGGCCGGGAGAGCGCTCCGGGGCCAGGCTAGGGTGTGGCTTTATCTTGCAGCATGTTCATTCAAAAACTGTCGAGGACCTGCTTTGCGCTGACATTGTCAGGTATTAGCATCTGATTCCTGGCCTTCTTGAACGTAGAACCAAGTACCAAAGGCCAAAACCAGTCAGATTACCGCATAAAGGCATTCTCAGTAGATGAAGAAGGCTGTGTATAGGCCAGTGTGACTAGGAAGCAGGGTGAGGCTGTGGAAGGGGTGGGTGCACACCACACTGGACTTTGTAGGCCCCCTTAGAGATCGAGGTCCTAATCCTGCTAGTAGCAGGGTTGGGGGGCGGGGCATGTGTGGGGACAGCAACTTGCTCACATTTTGTGCTTTGCAAGGTTCCTCTGGCTGCCTTGGAGCATTGTCGAAGATAGGTTGGGGAGAGCGCTTTGAGGGGCTCCTGCCATTACCAAGCAATGGATGATGGTGGCTTGGCCTAGGGTGGTGGTAGATATGGAGAAAAAGCGTGAAAGGGATTTCACTGTCTTTTCAGCATCTGATGAAACCAAAAAGAAGATGTACAGCTCCATCCTGGTGGTAGGAGGTGGTTTGATGTTTCATAAAGCCCAAGAATTTCTGCAGCACAGAATTCTCAATAAAATGCCACCTTCATTCAGGCGAATTATTGAAAATGTGGATGTGATCACAAGGCCCAAGGTATGTTGTACATGGTGCAGGTCAGACTCTTTTCCAGTGAAACAGCATTATTTGTAGTTGTATGTGAACAGAGAAAATCCTGGGAGGCATGAGTCTGTGTGTAGGGAGTTCTCGAGGACTTGGGGCAAGTAGAAAAATTAGTTTCAGCAGGTCACACAGATGTGGAAGGAGCTATGGACTCAGGGACCGGATTACTGGCTTTCAGTCCCTGCTGTGTCCTCCAGATTAGCATGACCGACTTCTGACATTGTCAAAGGATGGAGTGGGCAAGGAGAAGACTGACTGTTCTCACACTGTCAACTAGAACAAGTCCATTTTCATCTCTTTCATATTGAGAATCTCCTGCTGGTTCCTAGACCGGGTGATCTTCAAGGATCTTTTTGGTTTGAACTATCATGGAAACCATAAACACAGCAATTTAGAAACAGATTGTGTCTGTATTTTATCATTCTCACAATTCCAGGGAATATTTCTGTTTAAATTTCATTCAGAGGGAGAGGTTATGGGATATATTTATTGCACTCAAGTTTCAAAATAAGTTAAATCCTTAGAAATGGTCTGGCCTATAGCGACTGTTCGTGGAATAATAGTAAGTAGTGAATAATAGCATCCTCAGTAATAAAAACTGAAAATTTTTCTTGTGAATTGAAATAGAAAATGTCTGTGGTTAGTTAATAGGTCCTGCGTGAGTCTGCCCCTAAATTCCAGTAAATGATTAAGTGTATGTCTTGTCTGTTTTCATTGAAATATCTTTGCCATTTCTTCTCTAGGACATGGATCCCCGGCTGATTGCCTGGAAGGGAGGGGCAGTGTTGGCTTGTTTGGATACCACACAGGAGCTGTGGATTTATCAGAGAGAGTGGCAGCGCTTTGGTGTCCGCATGCTACGAGAGCGGGCTGCTTTTGTGTGGTGAAATGGACAGAAAAGTCGCTGTTGAAGACCAACACAAACCTTGTGGTATAAAAGACTTAGTATAATTTATTGACTTAGGTGCTTTTAAGTTTCATGAAAATACATGAATTTTAACTTTTTTTTGTTGAACACATTACGCTGGTGTAAAAAATATGCTGCTTTTGTAGTCAGGACATTTGAGAATAAATAAGAACTTAGTCTTCCGTGGTGAATTCTCCTGTTCTTCCTTGGGGTCTCAGACTCCTGATGATGTCCATTGCTGCAGTAGAGTGGTTCTCAGGTGGTGAAGCCCTTCCTTTAGGTTGACTTCTGAGGGTTAGGCAGTCTCACATACCCATGGGGGTGGTTGTGACTGTGTACATGAATCGTGAGAAATGTCTGGTTACACATTTTCCCTCATGTCTAGTATAGCATAAAAGTATGTCATGACTTGTGTATGCTGCTAAAATTCCTTAGGAAAAAAAAAGTTGTTTTTTTTTGTTGTTGTTGTTTTGTTTCATTTTTAAAATTTTCTCTTGTATTACAAAAAATAGCGGGGCCCACTCAGGTCTAGATTTCCAGAAGCAAAGATTTAAGGTCGGGTTGGTTGGCTTTTGTTACCCACATGATCTGGGGTGGGCTTGGGAAAGGAAACCAGTCACTGTTTGACCAAAACAAAACAGAAACAGAAAAGGAAAACTCATTTTCTTCCTAAAGCCAAACAGAAATGGTTTATGTATAATTTAGACAAGGTACCTGTCAGAATTACTAACTTAATCATTAGCTCCCCAGTCTTCCTTTACCTGAAAAACAGTGAACGTTCTCAGAGTACTTCTCGTTCAGTATGATCTCTAGAACCGGGGCTGGGGGTGGGACTGGCAGAAGGACAAAAGTAGGTGAAGGTAAGAAATTCAGGCAAGTAGAACATAGAAACAAGGATGGTTGGGAGCTTTCCCTGGTGGTCCACTGGTTAGGACTCAGCACATTCACTGCTGTTATCATAGGTTCAGTCCTTGGTCAGGGAAGTAAGACCCTGTAAGCATTGGGGCCAAAAAAAAAAAAAAGGATGGCTGGAAGTTTAGGACATGGAAAAATACTAAGAGTATTTTAAATAAATAGGATTATCATGAGTGTCTGCTCACTAGGTTGGAAACAAAGAAGAGCCTGCCAGTGTAACAAAATTTTAACTTGCTTCTCTTCTTTGGGATCCTTGCCTTCAATCTGAAAACTATGCTATTGTTGGTTTTTTTTTTTTTTTTAGTTTTTAGTTAAGTGTATACACTATGATTTTACGTTTCTGGGTTGTTTCAACACAATTTAATACTAGCTACCTATTTCTAAAAGCATAATGAATTCTGTTTATAATAGCTTTTCACATAATAGCAATTTGCTGTTAAAACTGGTAGAGGTTGATTCAGAGGAAGTTGGTTCCTGGTCCATGTTTTGACATAGGCCATGTCCATCTTTTATTATCAGAACTTAAAAGCGCCATGCCAACTGAATGCGACAAGTCAGTTAGCTTTACCCCATTAATTGTATTGCCTCAGGCATTACTAATTATTTGCTTGTGAAGCTGGACACACTATGCTTCTTTACTTTGGTCTTTGTAAGACATGTATCAGAGGAGTGGCATGGCCCTTTAGGGATACTCTACAGAAACATTTTAACAGTTGTCCACCTGAAACTGATCCACATTCTAGAGCAGATGCAGTCTTGCACTGTGTGAAAGAGACAGGCTTTCCTAGAAAAATACAAATGCTAATATAACCAACTTTTAGTGACTTCTACATTAAGGAAAAGATGCTTTGAGAAAAGTAAAAAAAAAATTTGAAGACTTAAAATGCCACCCATCTCTATGTTCTGTAATGCCAAGGTAGATTCTGTTTCTTAAGTAAAACAGTATAATAACTCATTTATAAAAAACTAATTACTTCAAGAGGGCTAACTTCAACGTAGGAATTATTTTTGTCTTGAACATGAAAAGTTATGTAATAATCAACAAACTCTGAATTCTGACAGTTACTTCTAATGGGTAACTTTGGGCAAAGGTAGACATCAGCTCTGTAAATGATGTATTTTGTTGATGTTACAAATCCCCTGTCCAAGAGTCAGGTAGGACATGAAGCTAGTTCAGCTGGTTCGGGGGTGGGGTGGGGGTCCTATTAAAATACCAGGTATAGAAGTGTTTCCACACAGAGTAGGGCATATGGTCAGCAAAGATCAGCGCAGCCTCTTATTCCCTATGTTTGTTATAAAAATTTTTGTGTGTTATAGAGGGTTTTTCACCTAAGAAGTTATTGAACTAGCGAGGACTCTTAGTTTTGGCATTCGTTAATTAAACTTAGTTACAGAGTTAAACAGTTCTACCTACTCTGCAGGGCATGCCCTGTTTAGGACTGGATGTTCAGCTGGGAAATGCTCTACTACGATTATCACAGTGGTTATAGTTTTACATTATAAGTGTTCTGATTTTTAGATATGAAATTGAGCTTTATAGTTATAAATTTAGTTTCCATTCTTTAATGCCACAGTCTTTAGTAATATTTATAACAGTTTTATTGGTATAACATTTAATTACTAGATTAAGGTGTTATGTATTCCATTGTAAATCCTCCCTATTCCTTTTGCTCAAGCAGATATACATATGGTTGACTCTGGAACAATACAAGTTTGAACTGGGCAGATACATTTATTTGCGCAGTTTTTTCAGTAAATAATGTACAACACATCTGCAGATGGCTGAACCCCGGGTACAGATGATGGACTGTGAGCTTCTCCCTGGATTTTCAGCGGCAGAGGGGTCAGCACCCTTGGGTTGTTCAAGGTGCAGCTCTAATCCTCCCTGCAAGTAGCCTATATGGTAAGCTTCAGATTCTCACAGACACTTTTTCCCCTGTGATTGGAGGGGTCAGAAGGCTTTAAGGTCTGTTTTGTGGCTGGGCTACAGGGAGAGGCAGCTGCAGTGACAGGCGCGCGGCCTTCTCCCCACCGACACACGCCGCTTGGCGTGGAGGAGCTCCGCGCAGAGGTCTGCAGCGTCCTGCGTGAGGCGGTACGCAGGGCAGGCCCTGAGCGCGCTGTAGTCGTCTTTGATGTCGCCCTCTCTGAAGGAGACCACCACGTATTTGCGCAGATGAGCCTGGCTTCTCAGGTCACTGCAGAAGAGGTTAAAGGCGAGGTGGAACAGGTCTTGGGAGTTCGCACAGGGGCTGCCCTCGTTCTTGTCACAGGTACCATCACACATGGTGTTATCATTGGAAAGAAGGAAAATGACCTTATCCGCTGCTTGCTTCTGAGTGGTAAGCCATTGCACGGGACCCATCTCAGCTATTTTCTTTTTCTGCCACTTTTCAAGGATAACTTCACTTCTGCAGCGGTTTTGAAGAAATTCAGTGACGTAACAAACTGTGTGATGGAAGCATATTTCAGAAGGGTAAACCACAAGAACCTTAATAGAGGGCAGTAGCGTGGGAGTTGAGAAGGAAGTCTTCTTGATCCGTTCTGTGGGGAGAGAAGCATTTGTCATCTCTGCACAGCAAATCAGCAGGTTTTCAGGCCAATCTAAACCATGGCAGATAAATGACCCCTTGCCAGGGCACACTGGCTGAGCATCAGAGGTGTTATTACTGCCAGAGAGGAAAACATCCCTGAAGTTCCTTTCGTACACATCACCTGAAATACACCAGTACTTAAAGATGCTGCAAAAGATTTATTTTCTGAGTCCCTGTCACTGAGTTAGTCCTCTTGATCAAGCCCATCCCTTTTCAGATAAATTCATGGAAACTGTTTAGGTTCAAGGTACTCTGTTTCAGGTGGATGGTTGTAACTGTAGGATTTTTCAGTGCCATACATAAAAAGGACAGCTGACCTCTGCCATTTCACATCATGTTTTGAGTTGGGTCAACTCAGTAGTAATTCCGTCTTCTACCTGTGGGTGGTAGGGTTTCTTTACAGTTGCATAAGGCTAAGTGGTACCTCATTTCAGCTGGAACTCAACTGGAATTCTGTCCTATACATGCTACAGAATGGAAGCTAGGTATGAAACTACTGTAAAAGATAGATACAGGTGAAACAATTCCCATTAATATAAGTATTTCTAAGGTCAGAGTTTGATATGGCTTGCCTACCTAAGAAAGAACACGGGATTAATCTTGTTCTATCTATAACATCACAAACAACTCAGAGGCTGCATTTCCATGTTGATGTGTAGAGGGGAGGGGAAAGCAGAGGTTATCAGTGGGTCTCCCCCTAGCAGTTTATCTATATAAATACTGATACTCTGATTTCTCATTCAAGTGTTCAGTGTTTTTGGGTTGGCAAGATCCTTGTTGTTCAGTCACTCAATCGTGTCCAATTCTTTGCCACCCCCATGGACTGCAGCATGCCAGGCTTCCCTGCCCATCACCAACTTCCAGAGTTTGCTCAAAGTCATGTCCACTGAGTCAGTGTTGCCATCCAACCATCTCGTCCTCTGTCATCCCCTTCTCCTGCCTTCAATCTTTCCCAGCACTAATGTTTTTTCTAATGAGTCAGTTCTTCCCATCAGGTGGCCAAAGTATTGGAGCTTTAGCTTCAGCATCAGTCCTTCCAATGAATATTCAGCATTGATTTTCTTTAGGATTGACTGGTTTGATCTCCTTGCAGTCCAAGGGACTCTCAAGAGTCTTCTCTAACACTACAGTTCAAAAGCATCAATTCTTTGGTGCTCACCCTTCTTTATGGTCCAACTTTCACATCCCTACATGACTATTGGAAAAACCATAGCTTTGACTATGCAGACGTTTGTCAGCAAAGCAATGTCTCTGCTTTTTAATATGCTGTCTAGGTTTGTTACTGCTTTTCTTCCAAGGAGCAAGCATCTTAATTTCATGGCTGCAGTCACCACCTGCATTTATTTTGGAGCCCAAGAAAAGAAAGTCTGTCACTGTTTCCATTGTTTTCCCATCTCTTTGCCATGAAATGATGGGACCAGATGCCATGATCTTCATTTTTAAATGCTGAGTTTTAAGCCAGCTTGTTCACTCTCCTCCTTCACTTTCGTCAAGAGGCTCTTTAGTTCTTCTTCACTTTCTGCCATAAGGTGTCATCTGCATATCTGAGGTTATTGATATTTCTTCCAGTGATCTTGATTCCAGCTTGTACTTCATACAGCCTGGCATTTCACATGATGTACTCTGCATATAAGGTAAACAATCAGGGTGACAATATACAGCCTTGATGTACTCCTTTCCCAATTTGGAACCAGTCTGTTGTCCCATGTCCAGTTCTAACTGTTGCTTCTTGACCTGCATACAGGTTTCATAGGAGGCAGGTATGGTCATCTGGTATTCCCATCTCTGTAAGAACTTTCCAGTTTGTTGTGATCCACACAGTCAAAGGATTTAGCATAGTCAATGAAGCAGATGTTTTTTCTGGAATTCTCTTGCTTTTTCTATGATCCAACGGATGTCGGCAATTTGATCTCTGGTTCCTCTGCCTTTTCTAAATCCAGCTTGAACATCTGGAAGTTCTAGGTTCATAAACTGTTAAAGCCTAGCGGGGAGAACTTAAAGAGTAATTACTTTGCTAGCATGTGAAATGAATACAATTGTGCGGTAGTTTGAACATTCTTTGGCATTGCCCTTCTTTGGGATTGGAATGAAAACTGACCTTTTCCAGTCCTGTGGCCACTGCTGAGTTTTCCAAATTTGCTGGCATATTGAGTGCAGCACTTTCACAGCATCATCTTTTAGGATTTGAAATAGCTAGAATTCCATCACCTTCACTAGCTTTGTTCGTCGTATGCTTCCTAAGGCCCACTTGACTTCACACTCCAGAATGTCTGGCTCTAGGTGAGTGATCACACCATCGTGGTTATCTGGGTCATGAAGATCTTTTTTGTATAGTTCTGTGTATACTTGCCACAGTGTTGTTCTTATGCCTTGGAAGAATTTATTTAAAAAAAATAGGAACTAGCATAGATTAGCTATCTCAATTAAGGGGCAATTTGTTATTAGCTATCTTTGGACCATTTCAGTCTTTGTAGATGCTTCAGTCATTTAAAAAAAAAGATGATTAAAAAAGGTGAGTGCAGATCCTGAGTCCTGACCCTTGCTTTACCCTTGCAGGTGTGATCAGTCTTAAGGAGAGCTCTAAGGTATTAAATAAATGTTGTCTGACTCTATTCTGATGCCAAAATGTGACTGCCTCTGGAGGAAGCTCCTTAAAAAAAAAAAATCAGTGTCATTCTTTAAAGAGCTGAATTATAACCCTTACCGTGCCTCCAGATCAGATAGATGCCAGCCACCAGCACCCATGTGGCCACAAGCAGAGCGGACAGGAGAAGAGGCAGCCAGCCACCCAGCACAGTTTTGTCTGGGGAGAACAGAACTTACTTATCTTCAGCAAAACACAACCAGATTTCTCTCTTATTTAAAGACTAAAATTTTTATTTGACGCTTTGTAGAAGTTTGGGTTCCTTCAAAGCCAAGGGTCAGTAGATCTCTGCAGATCAGTATTTTTTTTTTTTTGCAGAGTGTCCAGGTCTTTCACTAGATGCTCAAAAGGGAGAGGGGCCCAGGAGGTTAGGAATGGTCCTCCAAAATCACTTTGGCCTCTTACTCCACATTTTCACTGTGGTAACCACAGTTTACATTCAATTTTGTTGTTGTTGTTGTTCTTTGATGAATTAATGTTATTCTGGGTGCAATTACTTCATACAATACACAGTATGCATAGAGGGCATCTTTAAAGGCTGTTCTGTCAGACTGACAGATGTGAGGGCAATGCCACCCGGTCATAGGAATGCTGAGAGGCAGTTAAGCTCCAGCGTGTGAAAGTGCTCAGGAATCCATTGGCACTGTGCCCACAGAGCAGACAGGATTGTCAGGAGGCTGGGTTTCTAGAAACAGCACCTTCCAACTTTTTACCCCTTGCTGGGCTAGTTCCGGAAGCATTTAATTTGAAAGAACTAACATCATTAAATCCAGAGAGACATTCTCCAGAACAGGCTGCTCTCAGGCATCAACGAGGTGTGTCTCTTGGTGCCACTATTCCTAATTTGTTATCCAAATGTCTGTGTGGCCGCATCGAGTTACAGTAACAGCCGGCCCTGGGCCACTGAGACAGGTAAGAAAGTCAAAATGCAGTGAAATGCATGTTCCTTCATATACTCAGTCCTTCTATGCCACTGACGTTTTTCAGCAGACCCTTGGGGCATTCTGAACATCTATTTTGCACCATTGATTTTTTTTTCCCTTCTTCTGTATGTCCTGCTTGGTCAGGATCTTGATCTCATAAATGAAGCCTCATTCCTATTCATCTTGTAGCTGTTGGGCACAGAACCGCTGTCTTTCCCTGCACCCTGTTCAGCGCCCACAGGAAGGGACCCTCCCTCACTCTCTCCCACACCCCCAGCCTGTTGCATTCTGAATGGGGTAGGGCTGGGGTGCTTCCTGTCCTGAGGCTCTGTGCTGGCCAGTTACCATGATCCTGAGGAGAAGAGACTCCTGTTTGTGGGCAGCGACCCACAGTTCCTCTTTGTCGAATGCAGTCGTTGCCACAGGTACGGAAATACGGAGTCAGCTAAGGAGAAGTGAGGGGTTTGGCATTATTCCTACTTTTCACCAGAACTTCTCATCCCTTTTTTTCTAGCTTCAACCCCTCTTTGGCATTGTAGTAAGATGTTCCCCACCCCACCCCCCTTGGTCATACTTCTGTCATAAAGCCCTAAAATCCAGACCAGTGACCCAAGACCAAATACCGTCTACAACTCCTGGTTTGTGAATCTACACTTTGTACATGTTGCTAAGAGGTTTTGCATGCTCAGTTATGTCTGACTGCAACCCCATGAACTGTGTGTAGCCCACCAAGCTTCTCTATCCATGGGATTTCCCAGGAAGAATACTGGAGTGGGTTGCCACTTCCTTCTCCAGGGAATTTTCCTGACTCGGATCAAACCCGCATCTCTTTCATCGGCAGGCAAATTCTTTACCACTGAGCCACATGGGAGTCCCAGTGAGAGGTTAGTTTCCTTATCTAAAAGGGTTAGGTCACATCCTAATACATAAACAAATATGTCCTCAAAAAATAGGGCAGTGGGACGCCTCTTGACCTGAGTCAGCACTTTTAAGTCCCTTGGGACTAGGAGAGTCTGTTTCCTTGCAAAAGGGGTGCAGTTCTAACATGCTGATGGGTATCTGCTCCCTTGGGCATGTCTGAATGCTGCCTTTATGTCCCAGGAATAAAGAACAAAAGAGTCCTCTATATTGGGTGTGGATCTGTTCCACTGGGACCCTCGGTAACATGAAGTCAGAGTAGAAAGAGCCCTGAGAACATCTGCTGGCCTGACTTCTGTTCTCCAGCAGACAAATCACGGGCCCCAAGAGGACAGAGCTGCCCTTCAAAGTTCATAAACTGATCAGGAACCCAAACTTTCTCAATTCAAATCCTTTTTTACTTCATTTTGCAGTGGAAATGGAGTCCTGGGATAATAAAATGGTATTCCTGTCTCAGAATTCCTTTGTGGCTCTGTGACAGCAAATGGGAATAAAAGCATGTTGGAAAGTCAACAGCCACTCACCAAATGGGAATAAAAGCATGTTGGAAAGTCAACAGCCACTCACAGAAGCCAAAGGGACCGTGACAATAAGTTCACCTTCCTGACCTCACAGATTCCCCATCAACATCAACGTAATGCCAAGAGAGGCTTCTGGCAGAAGCGAACCGAGGAGAGAATGCATCTGCTCCAACCAGAACGGACCGCTCAAAAGCAGCGAGTGGCAGTACAGTGGGTCTTCAGTGACCCCCATTCTGTCCCCACCGGAGCATCTTGTTCAGCTTTACCTGGACCACAGCACCTTCACTTTCCCCAGTCACGTGAACCACCATGGAAGTTCGAGTTAGTTCCTTCTGGTGCAGGTAAGTGAGACAAAAATCAAGAGTTAGGAGCCATAGGAAGGAGTAGATTAAAGACTGCCAGTGAAGCCGCTGCTCTTCCCAAACTGACTGGAACTCGTTAATTTGCGTGAGTCAGATTTACTCTGTACTTCTGAGACCTCTACCTTTGGTGGGTTTTAGATTCACAGGGATGTTTCCAGAGATGCCCCCAGGGGACTTGGTTTTTTTTTTTTTTTTTAATTAATCAAAATAGCCCAGCGCATTTGTATAGCAGACAGTCCTGCCTGTTGCTCTCTCAAAAGAGTCCAGGGAAGTTCTCCAACAAGGGAAGGAGAGCTGGAGGTGGAGGACAGGACTGGTGTTGAGAACATGAAGGGGAAGAAAGTACCTCTGACACATAGGAAGTCCCAATCACGGTGGTATTTTGGATGAGCGCCATATATCTGTCTCCAAGGGGACTGGTGGTAAAATTCACTTCCACTGTGTTCTCGCTCTTTTTGCAAGCAGTGATGTTTGGCTTCCACAGACTTCCTGTGAGTCAGGAGAATCACAAGGATGGAGCTGCGAACTGGGCCCTCAGTTAAGTCCCCAAAAGGGCTTGACCAAAACAGATGTCTGTTCTGAGGCACACCTCCATGAGATACACACTACTACACAGCGTGTCTTTTATTTATCATCTCAGAGTAACCTGCTGCCCAGGAAAGTTTAGTGACCCCACGTCACTGCTTTGCTGAAAACAACTTCCCTGGGCTGACAGTGATGGGAGGCACAGGCCGGGTTCTACTACTCTCTTCTACTCGGTGTCCATTTGGAGTGAAGGGCTGGGGGTTGGGATTTCCCTCTTTCCAGGATGGGGAGCAAAAGCCACAGCTTAGGAGACGTGTCTGAGTTTATAGAATGAGTAAATTCAGCTAGAACTAAAACACTCTGGATTCCAGAACTCCATCCATCAGCCTGCTATGCCCCAGCTTAACTGAGTATCAGGAAATAAGGAAGTGCCTCATGGCTTAAAAGAATACCCTGGCAGGTCTACTCTGTGAGAAAAGCCAGTTGTTTCAATCATGTGCCTTGCAAATCAGCGCTTGGTAATTTCCAGGAACATGATATAGAAGAGCATGCATTATTTTCCCCACCCAGGAGGCCATTTCAAGCCCTTGCTCCCAACTGTCTTTAGCAGTTGGGTACTGGGACTGATTCAAGGCCCTCGGGCCCCCTACACCCCACAGGGTCCCCCAACCCAGATGTCTCCCAGCAGGAGGCCACGGAAGAGGCCCAAAGCTCCAAGTCTGCCTTTCAGCTAGGAGACACGTGCTTGGTCTGCTGGGGTTCACAAGGACGCCTGTGGGGTGGGGGTGCCTAAAAGACAGGGACTGGTCCCCCCAAACCATTAGCCTCATTAGCACCCTAAGACTGTCATGACTCAGAAATGCACAGAAATTCTTGTAAACCCCTTGGAAATTGGATGGTTGGGACTGATTAACCTGAAAGGGCTTATTTCAAAAATCAGGGCAGGGGCAGATTCTAACAGTCTTCTTGTGAGAGGTGACCCCTGTGAGGTCGCAGGTTCGGAGCGTGCTTCTAGGTCATTACTTTAGCTAATGCTGCCACCTTGAATGTTTGCAAATCCAGGCAGGCCCCTGTGGCCACAGGTCAGTGGTGCTGGTGTCTGAGTGGGTGGAGGACTTACAACAGAGTCCCATCCAGGCAGAGAGGGCCTTTGTTTGGGGCTAAAATGTTACTTTAATCAAGGGAATGGGGTGTTTTTTCTGTGACTTGCTCACCGCATAAACCTGCCAAGAGTTTGTCAGGCTGGGGATCAGCCTTCACCGAGCAGTTTGGATACGTAACAGCCCTACTCTAGGCCTCAGTTTCTTCATCATAAAAAGTCTGATGGAGCTGTGCTGGCTCGAGGTATGGATTTCTTCTCATAACAAAAGCAAATGCTGAATTTACTTACCTGCCTCGATGCACTTTTTTTTATATTTCATTATGGGGTCCAGGCACCCTGGAAATTTGAAAGTTTTCACATTTTAGAAAAAAGTAACTCTGCTCCACCCCAGTGCCAACAAGTGTGCACACAACACATGCTTACCACACCTGTAATGAATTGCCAGAACGTTTCAGATATGAGGTCAGATAGCAGATGTAAATAAGATACTAACATACTGTTAAACAGAAGATTATCTACCTATGAGGTGATAACCAGAGTCTAATTTGAATACAGCCTTTATCAGAGCGGTATCTGTGATCCCCAAGAGACCTCGAAACCAGCCATTCTTGAAAAATGAGGTTCGGTAATACGTGTAGATACTGCCCCTTCCAAGAGGTGAAGCTGAATCCTACTCTATACCCCTCTGCCCCAGGGTGGGGTGGACTTGGTGATTTGTTTCCAAAAACTGGAGCTGGGGAAGGGAAAGATACTAGATTACATGGAGAAACCTGGCAAGACACCACTTAACAGTGACAAAGGTGAGCATCACCTGTGATGCCCTGTGCGTGTCACCCACCCAAGAGGTGCCACAAGAAGAGCGCTTCACCTGTGCAGAATTCCCCCCAAACCCCTGTGTCCCCGTTTGATCATGAGACAAGCACCTGACAAACCCAGATTGGGGGACCATCCCGCAGGAGGCCTGGCCATCACTCCTCAAGACTCATGGTCATGAAACACAGGGAAACACCAAGAGACGGTCACAGACCAGATGAGATGAAGAAGACACGGGACTAAATGCCACTGGGACAGAAAGACGACATTAGTGGAAAAGCAGATGAAATCCAAATAAAGTCTGGACTTTAGTTCATAGAAATACCAGTGTTGGACTCTTAGTTTTGACAAATAGATGGTGGTAACGTAGGATGTTAACGGTAAGAGAAACTGGGTGAGCACTATATGGGAACTCTTTGTACTAGCTTTGCAACTTTTCTATAAAAGTATTCGAAAATATTTTTAAAGTGAGATTTGGTCTCACCAAGAAACCCGGGAACTACTGTGTAGTAAATGCTGTGATGCTGTGAATACACTAGACCAGAACCAAGGAATGCAGACAGATTGGAAATTGCCCCCACTTGGCTTCAGTGCCAAAGCTGGCACAGGCATGGGGACAGGACAGGTGACCCAGCTCGAGCCGGAGTGATGTGGGAGCTGCTGGGGCCAGGCGCCGTGCTGGGCCCTCCTCACCGGAGATCCCGTCTCATCCTCGCACTGACCCCATGTGTGATCGTGCAGGCGTGACACCAGAGGGCTGAGCGCGCGTCATAGAGCAAGGGAAAGAACCAGCGCTCACCTCTTCTCCCAGCTCAGGGGGCAGACACACTGGAGTCTGTACATCCTCCGAGACCAGCCACACATGGTCAAACTACACATCCTGCCCAGAAGCTGAGACTGGAACAAGCGTTCTGCGTCGGCCGCAAAGAATGGCCAATGTACATCAGTCAAGGAGGACCACGGTTTGGCCGGCAGCTTCACTTTGCTGCGTGTGTAACCAGGGCAACTTACTTAAGCTCCCAGTTTCTTTTATCTGTAATTCAGGGCTGTCCCAACCTTGGGGTTTTTGGCAACCCAAGGGAGATGATGCGTGTCAAGTGCTCAGTCAGCGCCCGATGCACAGGAATGGGCTTTCCCCTCCACTTCACCTGACTCAGTCCTTTCCTTGTGAGTGAGATGCAGTTACTGTTGTGTCCCTGCTACACATGAGCAAACCGAGACTCAGCAAGGCCAAACATCTCATCCAGGGGACCTGGCCTCTCTCTACCAGACCACATACCAGATCAGGTGTCCGGCAAGACAGAGAATAAGACAGGAGTGAGGATGTGTACCTGGGGAGGTGAAGTTCACAGCCATGGAGGGGCCGTCCTCATTCATATTTGCATTGGGGATGTTATGGGCCCCAATGAAATAGACTGTGTTCAGCTCGACAGGAAAACCAATGTAGGAAAACATCCACTGCAAAGCAAAGTGGGAACCCTTGAATTGCCACGTCTTTTTCATTTATAATTTCATTCCTTAACCCACTGCTAAAACTTATGTCTCTAGCCAATGTCTACTAAGGAAATTGACCCCACACAGTTTGCCAGTGTAACCCACAGAATTAGAGAAGTGTAAAGTTCTAGAGCCAGGATATAACTTAGGTTCAGTTTCCCTCACTTGGGCTCCCCCACTCACTCAAACAGTAAAGAATTTTCCCACAATGTGGGAGACCTGGGTTCAATCCCTGGGTCAGGAAGATCCCCTAGAAAAGGGAATGGCAACCCACTCCAGTATTCTTGCCTGGAGAATATCATGAACAGAGGAGCCTGGCGGGCTACAGTCCATGGAATCACAGAGTTGGACACGACTGAGCGACTAACACTTCCCTCACTTTGCTGATGGAGAAATTGAGGCCTAGGGATGCTGACTTGCCCAAGGCACACAGCAGAGAAATGGCCCAAAGTGGGATTGGAACCCAGACATTCAGGTTCCAGGTTGTAGCTGTCAGCAGCCTGTATATGAACACAAACCCACACCCCCAACAAAGGACCCAGATTAGTGACAGCCCTCCCAGGTGTCTCCAAGTGCTTACTTTGCCACCAGAGGGTCTGGTCTGAGTCTGGAAGGCCTGGGTGTAATTGCACCTGATGCAGCTGTAGGACTCGAAGTGGCTTTTGCCCATCACGCAGATCTTGGTGGCCTTCAACAAGCGGATGCTGGCTGCCAAGGTGGGTAAGAGGGCAGTTATGTATTTAGCGCTCCCTCTGTAGCTGATCTGATGCTAGATAGCCTACCTGCCTTCACATTCACCGTGACCCTCAGAGGTAGGCACTATGATTGTTCCCAGTTTACAGAAGGGGTGAGTGAGGCTTGGTGAATTTCAGGGAGCTGTGCCGTGGCTTACAAAGTTCATCAGCGACAGAATACGGATTCAGATTCCAAAGCCTTTCCTCCTCATAGGTGAGCCTAAATTTCACAGGTACCTGCAAAGAGGAGTCTACCTTTACACTATCCTGGACCTCTTTTAAGAGGAACAGGCGTGCTGTGTAGAGCAGAGGCCTCTCTGAGTGTCCTCAGCAGCCAAACCTGTTCTGTCTGTACCTTTATCCATGCCGATCCTTCTCCCTGCAATGCCTTTTCCTCCTGTTCTTTGCCTTGCTAATTCTTTCTCCTTCAAGGCCCAACTTATGCACCACAATCTATAATGAGAGCTAACAAATACAGGAGCTCACTCTGTGCCAGGGATGAAGCCAAATGCCATCTAATTTAATGTGGTCTCACCAGGGCCCGCTCCTCCTCCTCTCCCTTCAACCCCACTGAAGATAAAGTACAGGTCCCTCCAGGATTCCCCTGACAGTCTGGCTGCCTCCCCTTGGGCCCCGAGAACCTGACTGGGCAGGAACTGGAGCTCACTCAGCTCTCTGTGCTTGGCACTTCCAGATTATGACCATATGGAATTTAGCTGAATTTAGTGAGCAGACCCTACAGACATGGGCTTTAGGCCCCCAGTACTGGTTCATCCAAAGTGGCTCAGAGAAATGCTAGGACTTCCATGATGTCCTTTGGGAGATGGAAAAGTTATCTACCCAAGAGAATGTTTTCCTACTGCGAGATCATCTCTGGCCTTATCCCATTTTCTTCCATGAAGAACAGCGTAACATATAGAAAAGCATACCAACACCAGCACACCACTTGATGAGTTTTCACACTTGTGCAGCCAGTACCCAGGTCAAGGAACACCCCAGGAGTGCCCCTCAGGCCTCCTTTCAGTCACTCCCCACCCAAGAATGGGCTTCTCTGGTGGTTCAGATGGTAAAGAATCCACCTGCAATGCAGGAGACCTGGGTTCAATCCCTGGGTTTGGAAGATCCCCAGGAGAAGGGAATGGCTGCTCATTCCAGTATTCTTGCCTGAGAATCCCATGGACGGAGGAGCCTGGCAGGCTACAGTGAGTGCACAGGGTCACAAATAATCAGACATTAACTGAGCAACTTCTACCCAAGAATAGCCACTGTCCCGACTTCTAACTACATAGAGTAGTTTCGCCTGTTTTGCACTTTTTGTTAGTGGAATCATCTTGTGGGTAGGACTGCAGGCCTGCATGCAGAGGTGAAAGCATGAACTCCCGAATCTGGTTTCTTTTGTTTGTGAGATTCATCCACACATGGTTATAAATCATTCATGCTAATTGATATACTGGATTCCGTTTTGTGAATCTAAGTCTACCGTCAGGCATTTAAGGCATTTTATTTTTGGCTGTTTTGAATACCACTACCATGAGCATTCTAGTCTGTGGCTTTGGTATATGTATGGCATGTATCTGGTATATCTGTGGCATGCGTGTATGTGTTCTGTTGGGTATGTGCTGGGAAGGGAGGTCATGGGTTGTAGAGTCTGCCCATTTCTGCTTTAGTAGACACGTCAGGCCTTACCATTGACTGATGCAAACTTACCATCTGCCCGGAGTATCCAGCTTATGTTCATCAAAATTGAAGAGTCCTCCAGGTCAACACTGCTTTTAATAGGCTCCACTCGGAGGTCCCTCAGGTCCCCTGGGGTCAGGGTGTGTCGGACCATCCACTCTGGAGACGGTCCTGGGAGAAGGCAAAACTGCCCCATGACACCCCTTCCCCAGCCCAGTCCAATCCCACCTGCTCTACATGACCCACTGTGACCACTCCTCACTCACAATTCATTTCTTCTTTCAGCTACGGCAGGCCAGACATTTCTCAGTGCTGGCTGATGTGCAGCTTAGGTGATGCTGAACCTCCTGGACCCAACCTACAGGGCACATGTGCCCACTCTGGGTCCCTTCATATGTATGTATATATCTAATTTATTTGACATGTTTATTAGGATCACTTCTGCCTACCCCTACACCTCAGTCTGGACTCCAGCCAACTTACCCCCATGACGCCCCCTTCCAACCCCTTAGTCTCTGCCAGTACCATCTCTCCTCCAGCTCATTCTGTCCATCCACATTTCTTGGGCAGAAACACACCCATTCTTTAAATGCTACCATCTCCAACACTCCTTCTTCTCTAAAACATTTGCTTCCTGTTCCCAAGTGTAAATGACATCCCTCCCATGGCACTTGATCTCCTGTGCCTCTTTCCAGCCAGGAGGCCAGGCCACCCGAAACCCTGGGAGCTCTGCCTTGGGCAGATGGAGGCTTCACCCGCATCAGCTAACAAAGCAGAGTTTCACCCTGCGCCTGGTCTTTGATGACCTACTGCTGGCATTTAGGTCCCCTGAAAGTCCAACTGTACTTCTGACTGTTTCTAGTGCACCTACCGGGTTCAGAGCCACACTGAATTGTCTGCAAGAGAGAAAGAAATCGAGTGCCATGTTGAATACCAGCAAACCAGAAGCCTTCATTTGCCAAATTAGACAAAACACCATCTTTTCCCTTAAATGCATATACAAGTGATGCATGTTCAAAGAAAAGCTGAGCTGGTCCCACTTCACAGTTTGGGAGACATTAAGCAGCCCTACGTTAGGCTCTGATGGGCCATAGATTAACCACCATTTACTTGAACCTCAAGCCTGGCCATCATCTCCCTTAAAGATCAAAGGTGGGTTTACACCCCTCTCTGCAGCTCAGCCTTCCCTGCCACAAGCAGGGGATAACTCTGGACCATCACGGAGGCCCCTTCACACTAACTGTAGCCTTCTAGGACAGTCTAGAATATTTATTGAGTTTCCCCAGGTTAAAGACTGGCTGTACCAAGAAGAGCAGAAGAATGCAGTCCATGGTACCTTTCCGAGGTTCTTTAAAAAATTCCCCTTCTGATATAAAAGGACTCACTCGAACTATTTACCAAATCATAAGGCAACTATGATTTCATCATGTTATCTGTTAAAAAGAACTTATAAAAATAATATCATTGTATCTAAGAAAGGCCAATATTAAATCCTTTGATTAACTGCTCATGTCTTTTTATAAGAAAAAGTAATTAGTCCTTTGGTTTTTGGAATAAAATTCAGGACCTAAAAGGAAGCAGCAAGTTCCCAGGACACGCATGACACAGTGTGGGTAAGCCCGCCAGCTCTGGAATTTGAGCCCTCGCAGCCTCAATCTTTCTCAACACCGTGAAGACAGAAGGCAAGACTTTTGATGATTTGAGTGATATGAGTTGGGTGGAACTGTTAGTCACTCATCTTTGTCTTTTTAAAGCTGAACTCCAAGGGATGTCACCAGACAGTTTTTTAAACAAATAAGCCACCATGGTGATATTGGGAGCTAAGTTCTTGTCAAGGGGCTGCTGAGACAAATTTTAGGAAGAAGCAAAGCCACAGCTCTAAGCTTTGTACAGAGTTCAAGCTACAGGCCTAGTAGCAGGTACTGCAAAAGCAATGAATTCTTCCTCTAGGGGAAAGGTAGGGGTGCGGTGGAGTGAGGGGGTGGGCTCTGAACTGAGACAGAGGACAAGGAGAGGAGCTGAAGACGTCAAGGCAGAGTACGTCTTTCCATCAGCAAATGACACCAGGCTTTTATGCTACGTGCTAAGCTTAAGGGCAACAATATAACTTCAAATGCTGTGTGCAAATGAGGTTTGTGAAGACCCAGAAGATTCCCTCAATCCTTTAAGGCAGGGGAAGAAGGGAAAGCTGCAGAGTTCAGGGTCTTAGGTCTGGGAACAAGGGCCCCAGTACAGCGCAAAGAACACGGCAAAAAAGGCGACTGGAAGGTAGAAGCAGCTCTTGCGACCCCAGGCAATAACAATAGTGAACGCCTACTATGTGCTAGGCTCTTTGCTGCTACCTTACGGGCCCGGGCGCTGTCCTTCACTAAATCCTGGTGAGTGAGGTATATGACCCTTCAGTTAGACAGATGAGGACACGAGGCTCATTGAGCATAAATGGCTGGATCAAAAACGCTTGGTGGCATCCGAACCCGTCTGATTCCCTCGCCCCAGACTTAAGCAGTCTGACGCCCGATCCCCGCTTCAGACCGCCCTCTGCGAACGCCTCGGAGGAGCAGGAGCTGATGGGTTGGGACGCGTTTGGGTCCGGGTTTGAGGGACCAGAACGCGGGAGAGGGGAGCGGAAGGGGGGCGCTTACCGGCTCCGGAGGCACGGCCCCGCAGTACAGTGCGGCCAGGCTCAGCAATACTAGTGACATCGCGGGGCCACCAACCGCCACCTCGCGGGGTCCGGATCGGTTTCGGGCCGCGCGCTCTTATCCAGGCGCCCGGGGCCACACCTCCGGGCTCCGCCTCCCCCACCACCGCCCGGGTAGAGGGGGCCCTCTGGCGCCCTCCCAGGGTGGGGAATGTAGTGCCCGGCCTGCAGGGGTCGCGCGGGATGGCTGCCGGGGTCCGAGCGTCTCCCGGGCAGCCACGCACGCGCCGGCCCAGCGCACCCGTGCGTGCGGTGAGCCAGGTGCGCGAGTGCGAGCACGACCTGCCAGCCCCCGCCCGCAGGCCCGCCCGGCGCCCGCTCGCCGCCGGGAGCCCGTCGGGTCCGAGACGCCCGCGGTGCCTCTCCTGGCCGACCGGAGCGCGCGGGGCGCCGGCGCTGCCGGTTAAAGTGTAGCGGGGCTGGGCCGGGCCGCCGGCGCCGGCTCCTCCGACTCCGCCGCCGACTGTCCCGCCACTCCGACCGACCTGCCCACGGTGAGTAGCGGGGAGGCGCTTGACCCGGGGCCGGGTCGGGCCGGGAGGTCGGGTGGGTCTGGAGAACCCAGGCTGGACGCCGAGGTTGGAGCCCCCCGGGAAACAAAACGTGTGGGACGGAGCCAGCAGAGTCGCACTGAGTTACTCGCAGAAACTTAAGTTGTGTGTGATTCGTGTAGCAGAAACCGTCCCTATCGCTGGTTTTCTGGTCAATGTCTCTTTCCACAAAATGAGACCTGCCGCTAACAGTTGGGTCTCCGAAGACGAAAGCCTTCACCCTTTGGGTGTGGAGGCGACTTTTTGAGTTTCAGGGAGCTTGGGATTTCTGAGCCAAATTTGCAAATTAAATACTGCCTCAGAGAGCCGACCTAGCTGCTCAGAGCCGAGTAGGGTCTGGGAATTGCATTTAACTTGATCTCGCTGGTTAATTCTGCGCAGGTGGACGGGACCCATTCTTTGAGAGACACAGTGGCTTTGGGGAAAGGTTAATGAAAATCAGCTGGGCTAACAGTGAATCAAAGTGCTTGAAACTCTGCGGCTTTAGGCGCCTGGGTTTGCAGAGGAGGGGGGTGGGGCGGTGACCAACTCAAAGTCCCTTAAACTTCTAGGCTGAATTAGCGCCACTCTTCAGATGGGAGGCCAAGGCCTAGGGAGCGGTGGTGAAAAGTTGACTTAGTCAAGCAGTTGTTTTGCTGAGGTCCTGTGCACCAGTCCTGGCCCAGCTGCCTGATTCAGATTTTGGCCAGCATGGAGCAGGCCCAGTCTCTAGGTTGGCTGGGGACTCTGGCATGCACATATGTGAGGTGCAGGCGACGTTTTCCTGAGGACTGGTCTGGTTTCTCATCAAGGTGAGTGGCTCAGGTGAGGGTATTGCCTCACCCATGGTGGCCCCTTGCTCAACGTCTCTGAGTTCCTTTGAGCCCTAGCGCTGTGGTCCCAGAGATCGCTTGCAGCTCTAATAGTTGTTTGTATTCTTGAGCCGACATGTGCAGGGGGCCAGCCCTGGCGTGCAAAGGTGCCAGCTACTTGGTGCCCTTGGACTGAGAATGGGGGCAGTGCGAGTACTCCGAGGGCACGTCCCCCCCACCGCCGTGGAAGTGCAGATGCAGACAGTCTCATCTTCCTGCTCTTGGGATCACAACCCTTGTTCCGTGGGATGCCAGACGTTTTGATGATGGTCATTTTTCAGTTGTAGGAAGGCCACCTGGCTGGCAGTGCCAGGCCATGGGAAGTCAGTCCCTCTGAAGGCAGTGAGAAGACTCTGAATCCATTTGCTGAACCAATAGACAAGTCCCTGCGTGGGCCAGCCTCCGGCTGTACCGGCTTTACAGACATGCCCCAAAGCAGGCCCTCTTGCGGGAGCTTGAGCTCTTGAAGGTGAGGGCTCTGGGGGTAACCAAGGATGCAGAGGTTAGTCCTGGAGACAGGGTTTGTGAGTCAGACATTTTTAGGGGTTAGAAAGGGGAGTTTGATAGGGTCCCAGTAAGGGATATTCCCTATTCCCTTCTTTCTGTAAGATCCTAGAGCAGCCATGGTGTCAGGTGAGACAGAGGGGCCAAGGGTGGCCTGGCCCGCGGTGGGCCCCTGACTTAGATCTTTGGCAAGAAGGGGTGAGACAAGGCATGAGAGGAAGTGGCTTTAGATATGGGAAAGGGCTGGTTTTCTTCCAGGAAAGGGCAAGGTCAACACAGTTTCTCCAGGAAAAGAAGCTGATGGGCGAAGGAGAAAAGAAAGGCGAGGCGAGCAAAGTGCCAAGGTGGCTGAGCATCGGGTCGGAGGAGTGGGAGGGGGGAACCAGAGCAGCAGGTGCTGGCCGTTGACTTGGGATGCAGACCGAGTGACCTCCCCGCGCCCTGGGTGCAGGGCTGGGCATGTGTGGGCACAGAGATGACACCGCCTTGTCTCTGGTTCTCTGCTGCCCACGGCCAGGTCTGAAGGCAGGACTGCAGAGTGAGCAGTCCCGAGTGAGCCCTTCAGCCATGGCTGATGTACTCTGTGGGTCAGCAAGGCGTGCCTGTTCGGTAGGAGGGGTCCACACTGGCTTCGAAGGTCATTCCAAAAAGTGTTCCTCCATGAGAGGGCCTTGCTGGTTAAGCATGAAGCCTCCAAGCTGGCCTGCTAGAAGGAACGCCGTTTGTTGAAACCCCTAAGCCCAGTAGTGTCGTAGCTTTGTCAATGGGATGCAGGGCCCCTGTGAGTCAGGAGGTCTCAGCTGCTTCCCCTGTGACTCTGGAAGTCTCGGCCCTTTTCAGAGCCTCAGTTTCCTTTGCTGTCAAGTGTAATGGCAGTGAGGTGACTGAGGTCTGTGAGGGAAGTGCAGATGCTCTGACCTTTCCTCTTTGGCCATGAATTCTGCTGCGTCTGCATTTCTGAAAGAGCCTTGTGCAGCGTTCCTTCTTGTCTGGGTATTTAGTAAGTGGTTGTTGAATGAATGAATGAATGCATACCTTCCTCCAAGCCAGGGGCCCAAGCCTGCCCAATCAGGAGAGCTGGTTTGGGTTTCCTTTTATTCTTCCTTCTCTGGTGGGGGTGAGGAGCATCTCATCTGGAGTCTGGAGGACCCCTCTGTCCACTACGCATGGCCCTGGCCCCAGACCCCCCGGGACAGGCTCTGTGCTGCCACTGGAGTTCACATCTCCTGGCTGCACTATTAGTTCCCCAGTGCCACCCTTGAGTGAGGCTCTGGGTGTTGTAGGGTCTCAGTTTCCCCTCCATAACATGGGGCTGATGTCAGGGCTGTTGGGAGACTCTGAAGGGGTGGGAAAAAACTGGAGGACTTAAAGGTGCTGTGTAAATTTAAGGACAGGGGAGGTGGGACAAGAAAAAAACAAATGATCTCCCTGGCCTTGACAAGGAAATTCCTTTGAACCCAAGTGCAGAGACGCCCTCAGGCCGGCACTTTGGTCGGCCTCTTTGTTTCTCTGTCCTCCCCTCCCCAGGAACAAGGCCGTCAGAGGTTGTTGACCTGTCCCAGGCCGGCCTCCACCCACACAGGTGGAATTTTCCACTTTTTTTTTTTTTCCAAACATTAATCAAGGCCCCATGCGGTCAACAGTGGATTCATTGTCTCTTGAAGAGAAAGATTCAAGCCGTTGCTGGCAGACACTGGCTGCCTCCCAGGGCCCCAGTGGCCCACCCAAGCTGGATGGGCTGTATTGGGGGCACCTCCACCCACAGTATCGCCCCCCACCTGCTGCCCATGTTCTCCTCCAGTTGTGGAGTTTTGCAGAGTCAGTGGTCATGCGTACTTGAGCCAGGGACCCCGAGGCCCCCTGAGTGTTTGCCCCTGTCCCCAGCAGGGCCACAGAGCCACAAACGGCCTCTCTGCTCCAGCGAGGAGGGCTGGCCCAGGAAGGCTCTGTCGGGGTTAAGTCCATGTTAATACTGCTCCTGCCAGTTCCTGGCAGGAGAGCCTGTGAGGCCACAGCCTGAGTGTACTTGCCTCCATCTTCACATGCAATGTCACACTGGGGGCCTCAGAAAAAGTCCAGAGTGTGGAGGAGGCTGGTGCTGTTATTCTTTCAGAGCCCCATCTGTACTTGGGTGACTGAGTCAGCCTCCCAGGGCTTGAGGGCGGGTTACTGGAGAAGTCAGTGGCATGGAGCAGTGGCTTGTGTGGGGCTCATACCACAGGGGTGGCCATGTGTTTCTCCATCAGTGATACTTTAATTACTCTGTTATTAGTAATATCACTGTTATTCATGGTCACAGCATCACTGTCCATACTGAAGGGGGTGAGTGAGGGTGCAGGGAAGAAAGCAAGGAGGGATTGAGGCCACGGTATGAACTTGATAAAATTACCATGTGCTTTTGACTTTGCACTTGTAATTCTCTGAAGGGTGTTTTTGGCTCATTTCTTTTTCCTCTTGTAACCAACCTAAGAAATGGGCAGCTCTGTTTCCATTTTATAGATGTGGAAACTGAGGCCCAGAGTTGCTAAACCATGAGTGGTGACAGTTGACATCACAAACCATGGATCTTGACCTCCAGCTCCTTTCACTTTTTTTTTTTTTAAAGTAGTGAAACTTGAAAAAAAAAATAAAGTAGTGAAACTTGAACATGAAACCTCAGTATATATGAAACACACACGGATGATGATGCTGCATATTAGTGTGAGTTATCTTGTAAGTTCATATTTGTAATTTACACATGTGTGTTTGATTTAAATATTCACAACCTAATAGTCAAAAGCTGTGTTTCATTCACTGGGAATTTTTAGGATTTCAAGCTCGGGAGGCAGCATCTCAAGTGACCGTGAGAGAACTGCTCCAAGGAGGCCAGGCTGGAATAGCCAGGTTATATAGAAATTTTACAACAAAGGGCAGGTAGTCTGAACATCAGAAGATTATTGATAAGTAAAGAAAAACAGATAACCCAGGTTAAGGAATTAAGCACTTTTCTGTGTATGGGAGGGTGAGCCCACTGAAATCATTCCTTTGATGTGCACCTCACTTATCTGGGGCCAGTATCCTGTGTATTTTTTTAAATTAATTTATCTTTATTTGGCTGCACTGGGTCTTAGTTATGGCGTGCAGGGACTTCTCTCTAGTAGCATGTGAGTTTCTCATTGTGATGAAATTTTAAAATTAAGAGAGTTTACCCAAAAGCTCTTATCTCATTTACATTTACTGTAAAGCTTCATCATGTCAAGTTATTTTGCTTGCAACAGATGCAATAACATCTGTCGTATTTGACTTCTATTAAACCTAGGTACAATAAAGTATTATACTTAATGATTCTAAATACATGCCTATAATAATTAGACCAACAAACAAACTTTAATACCAGGTATCAACTTAATATTCAGTATTTCTCAGTTCACATGAACCTGAAAGTCCTTTTAGCCCGTTTCTTTTTATTTAATTTGTAAGCACTTTCTTTGAAATTAAATAGAGCTCTTTATAAATTCAATGTTGATGATACTGTACTTTCCAGAGGTAGAGATATCTCATAAGCACCATGTGTACACAGGCATATAAACAGGCAAAACTAGAGATCTCGTGGCTTCACCTAATTATGAATCAGGTATCACAATGTAAACTTGCTAGTTTACAAAGAGCAGTTGGAATACATTACATTTGCCAGCTCAGATGATTTAAGGTTTTACTCTTTGTAGAGTTTGGCTGAGGGAACGTTCCCAGCCGTGTGAATTTTAGAATTGTCGCTTTGTCTCTTTGTTTCCTTGGTTTCAGGTCCTGTGGCCTGTATTTACATTTTTGTTTTGTGCAGATTTGCAAGAGACAGACAGTTGCTTTTAGTTCCCTGAAGAACACGTCTGTCACCTAAAGGATACTGAAAGATTGATTTGTCCAACTGTATATTATCAGTGAGAAGATTTCTAGCTCCCTTGAAATGTACGAGTTCCGTGTTCTAGAACTTTATATATAGAGTTTCACATACCTTCAAAAGCTTGTATAAGGCATTCAGCAAAGACCCTCATTCCGAATTTACCAGTTAAATCCAGAGAAAAATAACTACTTTTATTTTTTCACTAGCTCTTGAATTTTAGTTTGAAGTTTTTACTTATTTGTATGGCTCAGGTTTCCTTTAGAATGTTTAATATTTCCTGAGGGGCAGATGTATATACCTTTTCTTAAAATACCATATAGTATTTTCCAGGGAAGCATGCCTGTCCTACAATATAATTAAACAAAAGAGATGATAATCATCTTATATAAAGCCCATTTAAATATACCACTTTGATACACTTTCATCCCAATTTTGTCAACTTTTATACCTTTACTTTTCGTTAGTGTCCAATTAACAAGCTTTCGTCTTATAGGAAGACTTTTAGTTTTTGTCTTTCTTTTTATTCAGCATTTCCTGCCCATTTATCTGTTTTTATAGAAAACGCTCTGGGATCCCCAGAGAGAGGTTGAGTGGTGGAACTCCGGCCCTTTGGCCTATCTGTTGCCCCAAATAATTGCTGGTCAGGTACTCAGTGTAAATTTTTCTAGCTCCTTAAATATTTATTTTAACACTGGGGTGGATAGATCAGACTTGTTTGGCTTTTACTGTTGGGAACTAGTAGGGGGTACCCTTTGACCCATTTAACTTTAGGTAGTGTAATATAAAACCTTGTGTTTTAACCACATAAATGTCCATTTTATTTATCATACTTGAAATAACCATATGAAGATTTCTTTATTCATTTGAGATAATTCCTTTAAAAATTTTTACCTTTTTGGAAATAGTATCTAGATTTTCCTTGTAGGACTTTCCCCGTAAACCTTAATTATTGTAGTGCTTTTGTTATCACCTGTAAGACCCATTGAGGGGAAGCAAAGACCACAAAGGAAGCTTCCCAAACCAGTTTTTCTTACTTGTTTTAAACTAAAGAAGTTCTTAGGTTAATTATTAGATATATATTTTTCCACCTTAAGTTTGATTTTTGTTTTATAGGTACCAATTAAACAGTTTTATAATGAGAGTGCTATAGATTCACCAGTTTGTTTCTCCAGTTTTAAAGGAATCCATCATTTGACCATTAATAAAATATCTATTAATAGTGATTCAAACCACTGAGGTGCAAGAGGCTTCCTCATAAGAGGGTGGGGGAGGATATAACCTAAGCAAAGTCCAGAGAGTTTGCTCTCAAAAATAGTATGGCAGAGGTCAAGTTTTCAAGACAAGTACATGCACAAACACACACATACCCAGAATGTCCTCGGGAGATCACGTAGAACTTTTACATCTCAAAGACTCAGGAAGAGAAACGCAAGCTTTCCCCTGGAAGGACTTTGTTTAACATCAAAGTTCTGAAAAGATATTTCTGTCAAGCCAGCTTTTTAATCTTCATTTTACTGCACAGGCAGTAAGAGAGGCACCTTGTTTTTAGGGTGAGATTTCCTTTCATTCCCAATTAAGTAGGTACTTGTGAGTTTTGTATGTACATTAACCAGACTGGGGGACTAGCTGGAGGTTGGTGGTCTGTCGTCCCTTTTATTTATTTATAGCTGTGCTGGGTCTTCATTGCGATGCGGACTCTGCCTAGTTGTGGTGAACAGGGGCTACTCTCTAGATGCAGTGCGCAGACTTTTCATTGCGGTGGCTTCTGTTTTTGCAGAGCACAGGCTCTGGGGCACTCGGGCTTCAGCAGTGGTGGCGCCCAAGCTCTGGAACACAGGCAGTTGTGGTGCGTGGGCTTACGGCTCCGCAGCATGACGGATCTTCCCAGATCAGGGATCAAACCCATGTCTCCTGCGTCGGCAGGTGGATTCTGAGCCACCAGGGAAGTCCTCCTTTTTCTTTTATTTTGTAACCTTTATTTCCCATTCTGAAGTTGGACTGCTGAAATAAAATTGCTGGTGATAATTTAGTGATGCGTCAGTATGCTGCTTGAGAGCTTAACCCCTCTAGGTTTGGCGTCAGATTTTGTTTCAGCTCCCTCTTAGGCGTCTTGGGTTCTCCTAGTGGCACGTAAGACTTCCATGGTGTTCAGATCACAGCACGGGCAGTTCTTCTTCGAGTCCCTGGGTGCGCAGGTTGTTAGTGAAATGAGTGGGTCTCCCTGTAGGGACAGCTGCACAGTGTGGGGTCCGGCCACCACCACTCCTGCAGATTTCTCAGTCACCTCAGAAAGCTGCTGCCAGCCAGAGGGAGAGGGTCCCTTCTTTGGAGCTCAGAAGCACTCATAAATTTCAGTTGTTTTTTTTTTAATTTCGACAGTCTCTACTAAGGTCACCAATTCAAGGAAAACCAACAAGCCGGTCTTCCCCCTGATAACTCAGGCGGGAGTTGAACCTTACGCAATGTTTAACTAAGCAGTCTTCCCAGCCTTTAAGCTGAGAATAACCACTCACTATCTAAACTGAGTCTGCCAGTGCTTTTTACACTGAGAAAAATCTTCCCAGTACTTCCAACTGAGGATAACCCAGGTACCACTTCTGGAAACTAAGTTTCAAAGATAACTTATTCCCCCAGGATCTGAAACTTAACAATCATCAACCAATAATGAGAGCACCTAGAACCAAAGAGAGACTCACCCAGATTTGTCTGGACTCCTCCAAGAGGTGGGTGGGCACAAGTCGCCTCTGCTGATAACTAAGGCTCCAGATCCTTGTAGAGTTCAGGTGAAGGGGAGGAATCTGCTCTGGTCCCTTCGTCGGTCTCCATGACTGTAAAAAAAAAAAAAAATAGTCGCAACCTTAAAGTTGAGAGTTCTGTTTGACTTGGCGGGAACTTTTAGGACTTCATGTCCAGAAGGCGGCATCTCAAGTAAACCCTGGAGCGCTGCTTCGAGGAAGTCGGGGAGGAGCCGGGGCAGGTAGTCTGAATGTCAAAAGATTATTGTGAATTAAAGAAAGCCAGATATCTCAAGCTAAGAGGTTTAGCACTTTTCTATGTATGGGAAGATACATGAGTCTGCCTCAACTGGAATCATTCCTTTGATACGCCCCTCGGCTCTCAGGGGCCAGTATCCTGAGTTTGCCCAGGGCTCACTGTCTGGAGTGGCTGCAGTGTGATGGCTGCTATATGGCAGGTAGTCCTTCCCTCCTGAGTTCCCTCAGTCTCAGCAGCTCACCATCGGCGGTGGCTGCAATTGCTGATGACTGTGACACCCGTCGTTTACTGATACGGCAGGAAATATTCCATTTCTTCTTTGCATGTCATTGAACAGCAGTGCTGTTTCCTGTGAAACCAGGAAACCCCATGAAACCCGTGAAACTCTTGAAACCGGGACCCGTGGGTGCAGGTTGATGTCATCCAGCAGCCCTGCTGCCTGATTGACTTCGCTACTTCCGTTCAGCGATAGAGCTGTTTGTAGTTGACACAGGGGAAACAGTGGACGTTTTTGAAGCAGTTGGCCTGGCATTCCTTAGGGCTCTCTGCAGCTAAGCCCCTCCAGCAGCTTGAAAGGGACACAGCAGTGGGCATGTGCGGGAAAGTTGGCTGACTCGTCTCTCACCGTTGGTTTACAGATGAAGGTGGCTGGCTACCCCCGGGGCTGCTCCGGGGTGTGATCTGGCACCCCTGCCATGGTGTGGCTGGGATGGCACCTTGAGAGGGGCATGCTCCGCAGCTCCCAGGCCTTTTGGCCTTGGGCGGAGCGTGGCTCCAAGCCTGTGGTAGTGCCTGCGTGAACGTGGGTTGGAGATCAAGCTGGCCTGGCAGCTGCCGCTGTCTGCCCTCTGCTCAGCCCTGTGCTTGCAGCAGATGCCAGAATTGGCGCTGGCGGCAGTGGGAAGGGACACTTTGTCCTGGGGCCTTGGGCAGGCCACCGCAGCAGACGGGCCTGGGCCCCAGGGGATTGATGTCCAGTCCATGGTAGTGTGTCTTCACCTCCCTCTGAAGGACCACATTTGTTTGGTTTTTAAATTTTAATCTTGCATGAAATGATTTTTTTTAATGTAATTAAAGTTGTTATAATAAAAACAAAGATACCTCGCTTTAAGCCCCTTATCTTATTAGGAAATGCAAGAGACGTCACATCACTGTGTCAGATTGCTGGAAACATTTGTAAACCTGCCTTTTGATTCGATGCTTATCTTTCACAGGCAATCAAAAATAGCATGTGGGCTGGCCCTGCCCCCACCAGCCTGAATCCTTCACATCTTGAGTGTGAGGTGGGTGTTTCTTAATTGAGATTTTAAAAACTGATTGAAAATGTGTTTGAAGGAGGAAGCAGGTAGCAAACCTTTGTGGAATGCCCCAACTTCTGTGGGAGAGGGTGGAGTCCCTCAGCCAAAACCAGGCTCCCAGCCTCAGCGTTTCTCCCACTCTGCCTTCTTTACTCCGTTAGCAGGGAGATTTGGGATTTAAAACAGACAGCAAAAACAAAAGCCCTTTCTGTAATGGAAAATTTGGAACACGTACAGAATTAGCCAGGAGAGCATATTGAACCCCACATGCCATCCCCTCATGGGTGATCCTGTTTTGTTTGCCCCCCCGAATCCCTGGGTTATAAACAAAATCCCAGATACCACTTATTTTTTTCTGTTGGTATTTCAGTAGGCATTTCTGAAAGAGTCATTGTAAGCAACATAACCACGAGACCAGTGTCACATCTGACAAACAGTGACCTTTAAATACCCTCCAATATCCAGTCAGTGTCCAAATTCCCAGGACCCGAATGAGATCCATAGGTCGTTCTCTTTTGATGTCTGGATTTCCCTCAGTCTCTCTGTACCTTGTTCGTTTTTCACTTGAACTTGTGGAAGAAACGTCCCTTGGCCTGGATTCCGTGCGTGGGATCCCGCGTGTCCTTTCACCCCTTCCTCTGACATTCGAATTTCCTCTGAATCGGTGGGTGGATTTAGAAGTGTGAGCAGACTCAGGCCTGGGAGTTTTTGGTGAGGATATTTCATTGTGTCACCCCTGTCTCCACTTGAGGGAAAAATCATTTGATTTTTCAGTTGCGTCCTGGTGGTAGGGATACTGCTAGGATGCCAGCAGGACTTGGTGGGGACTGACCGATGGGTAGGCCAAGGTGGGCAGATTCCTCAGTGCCGACCCCACCCCTTGCAAGAGCTGTCCCTGCCCCTCTGTACCTCGCTTTCCATGTCTGCCTCCTCTTGTGAAGTGAACACTGTGTTTACACACTAGTCAATAACACGTGGATTTCCCAGGTGACAGCGCTAAAACAACCGCCTGCAATGCAAAAGACGTGGGTTTGATCCCTGGGTCGGGAAGATCCCCTGGAGGAGGAAATGGCAACCCACCTCAGTATTCGTGCCTGGAAAATTCTATGGACAGAGGAGCTGGGCAGGCTACAGTCCATGGGGTTGCAATCAGTCAGACACAACTGAGTAACTGAACACACACACACACACATTAACAAGCATTTATTGAGTGTCTATCCTGTGCCTGCCTCTGGGAGCTATGAGCTCCATCCCTTGCTGATAGTAAACAAACATGGTCATGGCTGAATCTTGGTAGACCACAGTCACTCTGCCACTGTGCCTGTCCCAAAGGGGACATTCAGTGCCCCCGAGAGGGAAGCACAGTCTCTCTTCCTGATGTTAGGCCTTTACGCTGTAAGCGGCGCAACGCCAGGGTCTTCTGTCCCTGCAGCCCACCTCTGGTTTTGGCTCAGACTTAGCCAGACCCACCGCAGTGGGTCCCTCCACATCCTCACTTTCACTTGGGCCTTCTCTGCTGCAGGAGCCCACTCACCCAGGCGTAGGGCAGCCCCGAGTGCAGGGGCGTTCTTGTCTGGAGGGGCTGCTTTGTTTCTCAGGAGCCAGCTCCAGAGGCTTCTTCCCTGATCCCCAGCGTGTCAGGGAGGGTCCCCGTGGGAATTGAGTCCCCGGCAGCGACCACAGTGTTGCACCTGCCTCCCAAGTGCATCTGTGGGAGCACGCCAGCAACACAGATTGGATCCACAGACACGCCTGCAAGGGAAGGAGGAGGTGGCAGGAACCCCGGGAGCTGCCCCTGGGTGGTGAGGCTTCCCGTCTTACCCTGCTGTTGGCGAGACCACCACCATGGGGGTTTGAGACAGCAGGAAGATCACCGTGCGAGTCGGGGACTGTGAACCGAGGGCAGATGCCTGGAATGCAGGGTGCGAGGTCTCACAAGCGCCCTGGGGGCTTCAGAGATGAGGAGGGAGGAGCTGCAGACATCGGAGGCCCCGCAGAGGCCAGTGCCTGCATCAGCAACCAGAAACCCCCTAGCCTGGGTCACACAGAAGTCCCGGCAGAGCTGGGGACGAAAGCCTGGCCTTCGCTTGGCGTCAGACTTGGGGGTCCCTCCTGGGGCTCTCTTGGCAGCCTGAGCAGCCTCTGGCCTGGCCTGTGGCCCACCCTCAGCTCCAGGAGGGCCCAGGCCGCCAGAGTTGTCTCCGAGGCGGCGAATGGTTAGCTGTTTCAAGAGAGGAAGGGAGAGTTTCCGAGTCATTTGTTTATTTGGCACCAAGATGTGGGAGATGAGAGTTTTAGGAAGAGAAACTTGACTTTTGAAGAAAATAAATCTTTTAAATTAAAAGATAAAGTATTTATAAAGATAAACATGAAGTATTTCCTGCTCTGCTGTGCTTTTGTGACCACATGGACTGTAGCCTGCCAGGCTCCTCTGTCCATGAGATTTCCCGGGCAAAAATGGGTTGCCATTTCCTGCTCCAGGGGATCTTCCTGACCCAGGGATCGAAGTCACGTCTCTTGCATATCCTGCATTGGCAGGCAGATTCTTTGCCACTGTGTCACCTGGGAATCCCCAACATGAAAGTATACTGATGGTGAATTTTTATTTGTATAAAAATTATATATATATAATTGCATACCCAGGGGATCATCACCAGGTCAGGATTCCCTGTGCCCTTTCTTTTTTATTTAGGGTCTCAGTTCTACCAGGGATCAAACCTGCACCTCCTGCAGTGGAAGCACAGAGTCTTAACCACTGGACTGCCAGGGAAGGCCCACCCTGTCCCCTGTCTAAGTGGTATCTCTCTGTGCCCCGGCACAGATGTATGAATTGAGCACCCACGTCTCAGACTGCCTCGGTGTGGGCGCTGTGGGCTGCATGCTGGCCCCGCCCCATCACATCTATGCTCCGCCTTACAGAGGGCCAGGCTCTGCATTGGGACCGAAGCCGCAGAGCCTTTGGCTGGGGCGATGGGTTTTCAACAGCTCATTTCATTCTTAGAGTGGAGGTCTCTGTAACGTGGTATAAGGAGAAGCCCCATGATGGACGTGGCCAGTGGCCAAGGGGGGCTTCTCAGAGGGAGCATTGGCTGAGCAGGGCCTGAGGGAAGGTAAGGAGTGACCCAGGTGCGCTGAGGTGGGGACCCCGTTACCCGGAAAGGGGAACATGTGCAAAGACCCTGGGTGGGACAGAGGGAAGGTGGTCCTGATGCCTGGAACCCAGAGCATGAGGCTCCTGGTTGGGTGAGAAGTGATGGCTGGGACAGGGGCAGGAGGCAGGGCTCCTGGGACGAGACAGGCCCTGGGGCTGTGAAGATGCTGGCGGAGTCATCTTGGGAGGACAGGTGACCTGGGCTAGGGGTGGGCAGTGAGGTGGAGGTGGCCGGAGGAGGCAGCTGCCCAGGGTTCTTGACCCGACCATCGCTGTCTGACGAGGCCCTTCCGACCTGGGCCCTTTCCACCTCCGCCTCAAACTCACCTCCCACCCAGGGCTGGCCCATTAGGTGGCCGTGCCGTCAAGAAGGCTGTGCCAGGCTGCGGGAAAGCAGCTGGACTTCACCAGTTCTTGGCCTCCAGAGCCCTGGAGGGCATTTGGTGCCTCGTTCCCACTCCATGTACTGATGGTGACTTTTTATAACTCCCAGGAGGCGGCTTTGTTGGTCAGGCCCATGCTGGGCGGGTCCTGTGTTTGAGTTGAAGCGGGTCGGGGCTCCCCTGCAGGCTTGCTTCCCTTTCTGTGATGTTGGACTGACGGTGATGACGGTGAGGCCCACTCACCCAGCATCTTTGGGGGGTTCACAGTGTGTGATAAAGCCACGCGAGGTGCTCAGGATGGGTGGCTGCCCTTTTCATTATTGCTGTACTTAGAACTCTGATTCTGTGGCTTAGTGGAGCTCTGTGAACAGACAGTGGCAAGCTATAGGACAGTAATCATTTGACCCACCCAAAGCCCGGCCTGGAAGGTTGAGAACCTCATTACAGGTCTTGTAGGAGAGGGGGTCAAAGCCAGGACTGGAAGGTTGAGAACCTCATCACAGGTCTTGTAGCAGAGGGGGTCAAAGCCAGGACTGGAAGGCCAGGTTGCAGGCAGGTGGCCGACTCTGAATCCTTCATTGGAGAACCGCCCCCCCTGCCCGGAAACCCCCAGAAAGCGGAGGATGGCGGTGCCTCCACCACACTTTATACAGTTCCCCCCTGGGATTGTTTTCACCACTCTGGCCCCTGGACTCAGAGAGAAGGTGAAGGCCAGGTACCTCTGAGGCACTCTGCCAGGCTTGGGGAACTGAGGGGCTTAGTGCCCATGAGCTGACCTATGTGCCCAGGTTAGCTCACTGTGTCTGTAGTGAGAGGATTACACTGTCAGTATGTACATAGTTAACAGGGTTCTTTCTCATGACTGGGGCCCCTTTTTCCTGCTCTGTCCCCAAACAGTGGACAGTTCAGCTTTCATCATTGTTTGCCATCTTAAACAATCTGGGACAGACCTCTTAGGTTTGTTTTTTCACAGTCATGCACAGTTCTCTTTTGGATGAATTCTTAGAAGTGGGACGGCTGAAACAGATGGCTGCCCCTGTAGAACCTTGAGGCGTCTGTGATCTTGGAGGTTTACACACTCCCCAGCTTGCTCAGAGCGGAATCACTGTTATCATTGGCCCTGCCCGGCGGAGCTTTTCAAAGGTTGAAGCAGGTCTTGAGCGCTGTTTCGCATGCAGGCCTGGCCGAGCCTGCGGGCCCCTCTCCAGAGTTCTGTCCTCTCTTCTTGGGTAACTGACAAAGGCCGGGATCTCAGTGACCCCAAGGATCTGATGCTAGTCTGGTCCTCTGGCCAGAGCTAGAAAGGAAGTACACACGCACACACGTGTGCAGGAAATTATGAAGAACCTTCTTCAAGGGTTGTTTCAAAAAAGTTTGGTCAGCCTTCCAGCTGTGCAGTTCTAGAGACTGTGTCTGAGCATGGGTGCTTCAGATGTGGGTAAGCATATTATTCGGGTCACAGTTCTTTTGCAATCTGACTTCACCAGAATTATCAAGTTTGTTGTGCAATTGACCACAGGCTTAAAATTACACGGAAATCTGGCTTATCATGCAAGGCATTCAGTGTTCTGATCATAAAATTTGGGAAATTTTTCAAAACCAGTGTTTGCTCATCGACTTCAGAGTTAAATGAGAATTGTTAGTTGCGACAAAGGACTCCGGTGATGAAAGCCGCAGTGCTCAGAAGGGGGTGGGAGCCCTACCTTCATTCTCCCTCATTGAACGTCACCTCTTCACTTGATGTTGTCTCTCCATATTCACTGTGTCCGCCACTGGTGTTGAGGGTCATGGCCTGAATTGAGCAAAACCTCCTTCCTGGCCAGAGGTACCATGCGGTCCAGGTGTCCAGCTCCAAGCTGACCATCTGGATGCCATGCGTGGCCTGGTGTGCTGCCCTGCAGCCCAGGAAGATGCGTGTGGTTGAGGGTCTTCTCCCCTTGACTGGGAGGTGGAGTGGGTGAAGTGTCCCCTCCCTTCATCTTCCGCTCAGGGCTGCAGGAGTGGACAGACTGCCCTAGACACAGAGGTGAGGCTGGTTCCAGGAAACAGGGGGGTCGGGGTACAGGCACCCAGAATCGGAAGGAAGCCTTGAATGCCTCCACCATGGTACAACCCCTGTACTGCCCTCCTACACCCAACACACACACACACACACACACACACACACACGAACACAAACACAGGTGCTCTCCTGTCTTTCTCTGGCTCCATAGTTCCCAGCCGTCATGCTCCACAATGCCAGTGACTGGCAGCCCCGGACTGTGGAAGGGGCTGCTTTCCTGTGATGCCTGACCCTGTCGGTCGGTCTGTCCACCCACCCACCCAGTATGGGAGCCGGAGAGGGCACTGTTGGGGTTGGAGGGTCTCTGCCCTTTGGATAGCAGGCCCCTCCCTCTTCAGCGCTCCCCCTGCCCCCATCCCCCGGGCACTGTGAGTACGTGTGGGTCCTACCACCTCCCAACACCGTGAGGCTGAGACTCCTCTGCTCCCCCAGCTCAAGGCCTGGCTGCTGAGGGGGACGAGAGGGAGGGAGCCCCCTAGGATGGGTCTCAGGAACAGGGACATGTGGCTCCAAGGTGGGAGCCTCCTTCCAGGGCTGGGCACCAGGACTGCCAGGGGTGAATAGGAGAGGCCATCCCACTCCTGGCCATGGCACAGGGTGGAGAGCTGGCTGCAGGCACCCTGAGAAGGGGAAGTAAGAGTGGGCAAGTGCCCTGGGTTATCTTGCCTTCATTATTTAGCAAATCCTGGGCAGAAGACTGTTAAGGGAGTAGGACTTAGGGGCGCAGGCACGTGGGAGCATTTCTCCTCTGCAGAGTGAAGTATCTCCTCTGCCACAGTGAAGTGTCCAGGTTGGTCCAGCCCTGGCCAGCCTGCCCAGGGACCAGAGAGATCTCTGCCTAGTCCACGAACGGACTCAGACCTTTGAGAACAATGACATGTGCCCTCCATGTTGGAGCATGCTGGAGAAGGATGTCAGAGAAGAACTGTGATAGAAGCTGAGGTCTGGAGATGGCTGGGGCCACGGAGAGTAGATGACCTGCTGCCACCCCATGAAGAAGAGGTCTGATAAAATATATATAACATGAAATTTTATCATTTTAACCGCTTTTTTTAAAAAAGTGTACAATTCAGTGGCATTAAGTACATTCACATTGTTGTGCAGTCATAAATATTATGCATTTCTAAAACTTTTCATCACCACAAATAGTTCCATATCCATTGAACAGGAATTCCCCATTCCCTTTCCCCCGGCCCCTGGTAATCTCTCATCTAGTCTCTGTCTCTCTGGATTTGCCCCATATAAGCGGAATCATACAATAATTGTTGCTTCGTGACTGGTTTATTTTACTTAACCTATTTTCAAGGTTCCATGTTGTAGCATGGTTTTTTTGTTTTTTATTTTTTAGTTGAGATTAATTTTTATTTATTTTTTAATTTAATTTTAATGTATATGGACTGCAGTTGATTTACAGTGTTGTGTTGGCTTCACATGTATAGCTGAGTGATTCAGTTATACGTATATCCATCCTTTTACAGGTTCTTTTCCTATTTGGATTATTACAGAATATTAAGTAGAATTCCCTGTGCTATACATTAGTAGGTCCCTGTTGATTAACTTTGTTGTATATAGTAGTGTATAATGTTAATCCTAAACTCCTAATTTATCCTTCCCCTCCACTTTCCTCTGCCCCTGCAACCAAAAGTCTGCTTCAGAAGTTTGTGAATCTGTTTCTCTGTATCATTTAAATATTCCACATCTAAGTGTTATCATATGACACTTGACTTTCTCTGACTTACTTCACTTTAGTATGATAATCTCTAGGTCCATCCATGTGGCTGCAAATGGCATTATGCCATTCTTTTTATGACTGGGTGATATTCCATTGTGTGTGTGTGTGTATATATATATATACCACATCTTCTTTATCCATTTGTCTGTCAGGGGGCATATGGATCGCTTCCACGTCTTGGCTATTGTGAGTAGTGCTGTGAAAATAGGGGTGCATGTATCTTTTGCAATTATAGTTTTTATCTGGATATATGCCCAGGAGTGGGGTTGCTGGATCATATGGTGGTTCTATTTTTAGTTTTTCGAGGAAGCTCCATGCTGTTCTCCATAGTGGTTGTGCCAGTTTACATTCCTACCAACTGTGTCATAGAGTTCCCTTTTCTCTACACCCTCTTCAGCACTTTTTGTTTGTAGACTTTTTGATGATGGCCATTCTGAGATGATACCTTATTGTAGTTTTGATTTGTATTTCTCTAATAATTAGCAGTGTTGGGCATCTTTTCCTGTGTTTATTGGCCATCTATATTTTCTTTGGAGAAATGTCTATTTAGAGCTTCTGCCCATTTTTTGATTGGGTTTTTTTTTTTTAACCTTTTAAATTTCATATTGGAGTTACAGCCAGTTAACAATGTTGTTACAGTTCCATGTGTACATCACCATACATACACGTGTATGGAACTCATTCATACATATACGTGTGTCTGTTCTCCCCTAAACTCCCCTTCCATCCAGGCTGCAACATAGCACTAAGCCCAGTTCCCCGTGCTACACAGCAGGACCTTGTTGGTTATCCCTTTTAAAAACAGCGGTGGGTGTGTGTCGATCCCTAACTGTCTCACCCTCATTCTGTCCTCTGGCATTCGTTGTTTTTGTTTTGTTTTGTTTTGTATAGAGCTGCATGAGCTGCTTGTATGTTTTGGAGATTTTCTAAGCCACCAGAGAAGCCCAATCCCTTGTCAGTCACTTCATTTGCAAATGTTTTCTCCCATTCTGTAGGTTATCTTTTCACTTTGTTTATGATTTCCTTTGCAGTGCAAAAGCTTTTAAGTTTCATTAGTTCCTATTTGTTTATTTTGTTTTCATTTTCATTAGGCGGTGGGTCAGAAAAGATATGCTGTGACTTATGTGTTCTGCCTATGTTTTCCTCTAAGAAGTTTATAGTATCCAGCCTTACATTTAGGTCTTTAATCCATTTTGAGTTTATGGTGTTCTAACTGCATTCTTTTACATGTAGCTGTCCAGTTTCCCAGCACCACTTATTGAAAAGACCATTTTCCCTCCATTGTATAGTCTTGCTTCCTTTGTCATAGATTAATTGACCATAGGTGCATAGGTTTACATCTGGTCTTCCTGTCCTGTTCTGTTGATCTGTATTTCTGTTTTTGTGCCAGTGCCGTACTGTCTTGATGACTGCAGTTTTGTAGTATACTCTGAAGTCAGGAAGTCTGATTCCTCCACGTCTGTTTTCCTTTTTCAAGATTGTTTTGTCTATTCAGGGTCTTTTTTGTTTCCATACAAATTGTAAAATATTTTGTTCTGGTTCTGTGAAAGATGCCATTGGTAATTTGATAGGGATCACATTGAATCTGTAGATTGCTTTGAGTAGTATAGTCATTTTCACAATGTTGATTCTTCAAGTCCAAGAGTAGGGTGTATCTCTCTGTGTCATCTTTGATTTCTTTCATCAGCATCTTATACTGCATATAGGTCCTTTGCCTCCTTAGATACTTTGCCTCCTTAGATAGGATTATTCTTCTTGTGTATTTTTTTTCTTTTCCAAGCAATTGAAAATGGGATTGTTTCCTTAATTTCTCTTTCTGATCTTTTATGTATAGAAATGCAAGAGGTTTCTGTGTTTTAATTTTGTATCCTTCAACCTTACTGAATTCAATGATGAGCTCTAGTAGCTTTCTGGCAGTATCTTTAGGATACTTTTCTACATATAGTATCATGTCAGCTGCACACAGTGACAGTTTTACTTTTTTTCCAATTTGGATTCCTTTATTTTTATTCTCTGATTGCCATGGCTAGGACTTTCAAAACTATATTGAGCAAAAGTGGTGAGAGTGGACATCCTTGTCTTGTTCCTGATCTAGAGGAAATATTTTCAACTTTTCTCAGTTGAGAGTGATGTTAACTGTGGATTTGTCATATATGCTCTTTATTATGTTGAGGTAGGTTCTTTTTATGGCTTCTTTCTGAAGAGTTTTTTAAAAAACATAAATGGGTGTTGAATTTTGTAAAAAACTTTTTCTACATCTGTTGATATGGTCATATAGTTTTTATTCTTCAGTTTGTTGATATGGTATATCACAGTTTGATTTGTGTGTTTTGAAGAATCCTTGCATCCTTGGGATAAATTCCACTTAATGATGGTATATGATTCTTTTAATGTGTTATTGGATTTTGTTTGCTAGTATTTTGTTGGGGATTTTTGCGTCTATGTTCATCAGTGATAGTGACCTGTAATTTTCTTTTCTGTGTGATATCTTTGTCTGGTTTTGATATCAGGGTGATGTTGGACTCATAGAATGAGTTTGGGAGTGTTTCACCCTCTGCAGATTTTTGCAATAGTTTCTAAAGTATAGATGTTAGCTTGTCTCTAAGTGTTCGATAGAATTCCCCTGTGAAGCCAACTGGACCTGTACTTTTGTTTTTAATCACAACTTCAGGTTCATTGCTTGTGATTGAAAGTGAAAGTGCTAGTTGCTCAGTTTATGTCTGACTCTTTGTGACTCCATGAACTATAGCCCACTAGGCTCCTCTGTCCATGGAATTCTCCAGGCAAGAATACTGGAGTGGGTAGACAGTCTCTTCTCCAGGGGATCGTCCCACCCAGAGATCAAACCCACATCTCCTGCATTGTAGGTGAATTCTTTACCATCTGAGCCACCAGGGAAGCCTGCTTTTAATTGGTCTGTTCCTATTTTCCATTTCTTCTTGGTTCAGTATTGAAACATTGTACCTTTCTAAGAATTTGTCCATTTCTGCCAGGTTGTCCATTTTATTGACATATAGTTGCTTATAGTTGTCCCTTAGGATCCTTTGTATTTCTGTGGTGTCCATTGTAACTTCTCCATTTCGCATTTTATTGACATATAGTTGCTTATAGTTGTCCCTTAGGATCCTTTGTATTTCTGTGGTGTCCATTGTAACTTCTCCATTTCGCATTTTATTGATTTGAGTCTTCTCCCTTTTTTCCCCTTGATGAATCTTGCTAAAGTTCTATCAATTTTGTTTATCTTTTTATAAAACCAATTTTTTGTTTCATCTTTTTTTATTGTTTTCTTTGTCTCTGGTTCATTTAATTCTGCTCTGGTCTTGATCATTTCTTTCCTTCTATTAACTTTGGGTTTTGTTTGTTCTTATTTAAGTTGCTTTAGGTGTAAATTTAGGTTGTCTATTTGAGATTTTTCTTATTTCCTAAGGTAAGATGATATTGCTGTCAACTTCCCTTGTAGAACTGCTTTTGTTCTGTCCCATAGGTTTTGGATCATCACATTTTCATTGTCATTTGTCTCTGTGCTTTTTGATTTCCTATTTGATTTCTTCAGTGATCCACTGGTTGCTTGGTAACATGTTGTTTAGCCTCTTTGTGTTAGTGTTTTTTATAGTTTTTTTTTTTTTCCTGTAATTGATTTCTAATCTCATAACATTGTGGTCGGAAAAGATGCTTGATAAGATTTAAGGTTTCCTAAATTTGCCACGGCTCCATTTCTGGCCCAAGATGTCTTGGAAAATGTTTCATGTGCACTTGAGAAGAAAGTGTCTTTTGTTGCTTTCGGATGCAAAGCATTTTATACATATCAATTTTTATAAATTTTATAAATATCAAGTCTATCTGGTCTAATTTAAGGCCTGTGTTTCCTTGTTGCTTTTCTGTCTGGATCATGTGTCTGTTAATGAAAGTGGCGTGTTAATTGTGTTGCTGTCAATTTCTTTTTTTTTTTTTTATGGCTGTTAGTGTTTGTCTTAAATATCAAGGTGTTCTTATGTTGGGTACATGTATATTTATAATTGTTACATCTTCTTTGTGAATTGATCCCTTGATCTTTATGTAATATCCTTCTTTGTCTCTAGTAACAGTCTTTATTTTATTTTATTTATTTATTTTTTTAACAGTCTTTATTTTAAAGTCTGTTTTGTCTAATATGAATATTGCTATTCCAGCTTTCTTTTCATTTCCATTTCCCTGGAATACCTTTTTCCATCCCCTCACTTTCAGTCTGCATCTGTCCCTAGATCTGAAGTGAATCTCTTGTAGCCATCATACATATGGGTCTTCTTTTTGTGTCCAGTGAGCCAGTCTGTGTGTTTGGTTGGAGCATTTAATCCATTTGCATTTCACATAATTATCAATACGTATGTTCTTACTGCCATTTTGTTAATTGTTTCAGATTTGTTTTTATAGGTGTTTTTTCTTCCCTTCTTCTTGTTCTCCTCTTGTGATTTGATGACTATATTCAGTGTTGTGTTTGGATTGCTTTTTCTTTTTTGTGTGTTTATCTATTGTAGGTTTTTGGTTTGCAGGTCCCATGATGTTTTGATATAGCTATCTATACATATAGGAGATTGTTTTAGGTAGCTGGTTGCTCAATTTACAGTGCATTTCCAATATCTTGCATCTGTATTCTCCTTTTCTCACAATTGTTGGTTTTGATATATTTGTGTATGGATGATTTCCTGCCTTTAGTTTGTGTTTGCCTTTACCAGTAAGCATTCCCATTTGTAATTTTCTGGTTTCTAGTTGTAGCTTCTTGTTTTTCTCTGGATGTAAAATACCTCTTTTGATAGGTTCCAGCCTTTTTAATTGATTGTTGTTCAGCTGTCGGTTGTGATTTTGGTGTTTTCGTGAGAGGTGAGCCAACACGGGTCCTTCTATTCCACTCTCTTGTCCAGAACCAAGGGGCTGCCTTTCATTTGGATGCTTGCTGCCTCTTCTCTGTGTGTGCTGACCGTTAGCCCCTTGATATGGGGTGTGTAGGTGTGGTGGCCCGCACACACTCCTCGTAGGGTGGAGGCATGGAGTGACTGGTGCCCACCCTGTGGGCTATGCCGCAGGGGTGGTGGGCCACATGCTCCCGGCACAGCAGGGGCGGTGCTTGGCACCTCCTTGCAGGTCCCCTAGCTGTGGCAGCAGCCTGCACACCCCCGGGGCAGCAGGGACAGCAGTTGGAGCCCACTCATGGCCCATGTGTGCTCCTCAGGTGGAGGTTGCAGTGTTTGACCCCCACTTGTGGATCTCCCAGTGGCAGCGGTGGCCCGTGCAATCCCAGGACAGCAGGGGCAGCACTTGGCACCCACTTGTGGGTTCCCTGCAGCGGCAGTGGCCTCTGCATCCCTTGGTCAACAGGGAGTGATTGGTGCCCACTCCTGTGTCCTGAATTTCACTCCTTTTGAGTACTGACTAATGTGGCATTGTTAATACAGTCATCTGTTGATGGAGAGTTGTGTTGTTTCCAACTTTTTGATATTGTGAATAATGCTGCTTAAAAACACTGGCATTCAAGTATCTGTTTAAGTTCCTGCTTTCAGTTATTTTGGGTGCGTACCTAGGAGTGGAATTGCTAGATCACATGGGCTTCTCTTGTGGCTCAGCTGGTAAAGAATCCGCCTGCAGTGCGGGAGACCTGGGTTCGATCTCTGGGTTGGGAAGATCCTCTGGAGAAGGGAAAGCCTACCCGCTCCAGGATTCTGGCCTAGAGGAGTCCATGGAGTTGCAAAGAATCAGACACAACTGAGCGACTTTCACTTTCACATGGTAATTCTATCTTTAACTTTTCAAAGAATCACCAGTTTTCCACGGTGGCTGCATCATTTGCATTCCCACCAACAGTACACAAATGTTCCATCTTCTCCACATCCTTGTCAGCATTTGTTATTTTCCATTTTTTTTTTTTTTTTTGATGTGAGGTGGTATCTCATGATTTTTTTTTGCTTTGCTTATTTTGGTTTTGGGTTTGTTTTTTTTTTTTTCTCTTTTGGCTACATCAGGTCCTAGTTGTGGCACACAGAACCTTCGTTGTGTCACGTGGGAGCTTGCCTTTCAGCACACAGACTTTCTAGTTGTGGCGTGCGGGCTCTGGGGTCGTGGCGTGCGGGCTCTGGGATTGTGGCGTGTGGGCTCTGGGGTTGTGGCGTGTGGGCTCTGGAACACACAGTCTCAGTAGTCATGGTACTTGAGCTCTCCAGCTGTGGTGCATGGGCTGCGTTGGGGTACAGTAGTTGCAGTGTGTGGCCTTAGTTGCTCTGGCATGTGGGATCTTAGTTCCTTGACAGGGAATTAAACCTGCATCCCCTGTATTGCAGGGCATAATCTTTTTTTTTTTAAGTTAATTTATCTATTTTAATTGGAGGCTTATTACTTTACAGTATGTAGTGGGTTTTGCCATACATAGACACGAATCAGCCATGGGTATAACATGTGTTCCACCATCCGGAACCCTCTTCCCTGCTCCCTCCCCACCCCCTCCCTCTGGGTTGTCCCAGAGCACCAGCTTTGAGTGCCTGCTTCATGCATTGAACTTGCACAGGTCATCTGTTTTACATATGGTGATATACATGTTTCAATGCTATTCTCTCATATCATCCCACCCTCACCTTCTCCCACACAGTCCAAAAATCTGTTCTTTATATCTGTGTCTCTTTTGCTATCTTGCATATAGGGTTGTTGTTCCCATCTTTCTAAATTCCATGTATATGCATTAATATACTGCATTGGTGTTTCTCTTTCTGACTGACTTCACTCTGTATAATAGGATCCCCTTTCATCCATCTCATTAGAACTGACTCAAATGTATTCTTTTTCATAACTGAATAATATTCCATTTGTATATGTACCACAGCTTTCTTATCCATTCTTCTGCTGATGGACATCTAGGTTGCGTCCTTGTCCTAGCTATTGCAGACAGTGCTGCAATCAACATTGAGGTACATGTGTCTCTTTCAGTTCTGGTTTCCTCGGTATGTATGCCCAGCAGTGGGATTGCTAGGTTGTATGGCAGTTCTGTTTCCAGTTTTTTAAGGAATCTCCACACTATTCTCTATAGTGGCTGTACTAGTTTGCATTTCCACCAACAGTGTAAGAGGGTTCCGTTTTCCCCACACCCTCTCCAGCATTTATTGTTTGTAGACTTTTGGATGGCAGCCATTCTGACCAGCATGAGATGGTACCTTACTGTGGTTTTGATTTAAATTTCCCTGACAATGAGTGATGTTGAGCATCTTTTGATGTGTTTGTTAGCCATTTGTAGTCTTCTTTGGAGAAATGTCTGTTTAGGTCTTTGGCCCACTTCTTGATTGGGTCATTTATTTTTCTGGTATTGAGTTGCATGAACTGCTTGTATATTTTGGAGATTAATTCTTTGTCGGTTTTTTTTTTTTTTGCTCTTTTCTCCCATTCTGAAGGCTGCCTTTTCACCTGGCTTATAGTTTCCTTTGTTGTGCAAAAGCTTGTAAGTTTAATTAGGTCCCATTTGCTTACTTTTGTTTTTATTTCCATTACTCTGGGAGGTAGATCATAGAGGATCTTGCTGTGATTTATATCAGAGTGTGTTCTACCTATGTTTTCCTCCAAGAATTTTATCGTTTCTGGTCTTACATTTAGACCTTTAATCCATTTTGAGTTTATTTTTGTGTATGGTGTTAGAAAGTGTTCTAGTTTCATTCTTTTTCAGGTGGTTGACCAGTTTTCTCAGCCCCACTTGTTAAAGAGATTGCCTTTTCTCCTTTGTTTATTTTTGCCTCCTGTGTCAAAGATAAGGTGTCCATAGGTGCATGGATTTATCTCTGGGCTTTCTATTTTGTTCCATTGATCTACATTTCTATTTTTCTATCTTTGTGCACAAGGCATATTCTTAACCACTGTACCACCAGGCAAGTCCCTCTCATTGTGGTTTACTTTATATTAGTGATGTTGAGTGTTATTTCACATGCTTACTGGCTACTCCTGTATCTTTGGAGAAATGTCTTCCAGTTTACTGTTTTTATTTTAAAAACATATTGAATTTTGTCATATACTTCTGCATCGAGATGATGATATCATTTTTATTTTCATTCTATTAATGTGATGTGTTGTATTGATTGATTTTCATATGTTGAACTATATTTGCACTCCTACCCACTCATGGTATGCGATCCTTTTTTAATATGCTGATGAATTCATCAGTGAAAACAGGTTGCTTGTATTTTGTTAAGAATTGTTTCTTCACTGTTTATAAGAAATATTGGTCTGTGGTTTTCTTGTTAGCACTTTTGTTTGGCTTTGCTGTCTGGTTAATGCCTGCCTCATACAGTGAGTTCACTTGTCCTCCTCTTCGATTTTTGGGAAAAATTTGAGAATTGACTTTAATCTTGTAAGCTTTTGGTAGAATTCATGACTGAAACCATTTTGTCCAGGGTTTTTCTTTCTTGGGAGGTTTTTGATTATTCTGTCTCCTTACTATTTATTGGTTTATTTATATTTTCAACTTATTCATTATTCAGTTTTTGTAGATGGTATATTTCTGGGAATTTGCCTATTTCATCTAGGTTATTCAGTTTGTTGATATACAGTTGTTCACAGTACTTTCTTATTTGTTTTTTGTTTCTGTTAACTTGTTAGTGATGGCCCCACTTAAATTTCTGATTTTACTAATTTGAGTCTTCCCTCCTTTTTCCGTAGTCAATTTACCTAAGATTTTTTTTTTTAAAGTTTATTTTTGAGAATCAACTTTTGGTTTGACTGTCTCTATTGTTTTTCTGTTCTTTATTTCATTAATCTGTGCTCTAATCTTTATTATTTCCTTCCTTCTGCTAGCTTTGGGTTTAGTTTGCTCTTCTTTTTCTAGCTCCTTAAGATGTAAAGTTTGATTTTTCTGATATCTGTCTTCCTTTTTAATGTGAGCATTTACAGCTATAAATTTCTCTTCTTAGCACTGCTTTTGCTGCATCTCATATGCTTTGGCATGCCACAGTTTTTTGGATCTTTTTGGCAAAATATTGCACTTGTTACCTATACTCAGAAGATGCATTCCTAATTTATTATCTTCATATTTGAAAAGAATTTCAAAATAAAATAATTTTATACACCATACAGTCCAGGGTAGGATTGGGCTCAGGGGACCAATTCGCTGTTCACAGAATTGTTCACAGGACAGGAGCCTCTGCATCCAAACGTTTTTTGAGCTAGTTTAACTTTCAGCTCTGAATCCTGGTCCCAATCTTGAAATCACAGGTTAGGCATTTGGAATTACTCAGCCACAGGGATGAGCTTTTAGTTTAGACATGAGGAGAGGGCTTCCTGCACAGGACCAAGAAAGCATCTGCAGCAGAAACAGAAGACAAGGCAGAGGGGGCTGAACCAGAAGGGTTTGGCAGGGAGGGAGGGCGAGGAGCCCTTTCACAATCCAGCATTTCCCTGGGTTCACCTGTGTGTCTCCCCTCCGTGGAAGAGGGGCCATGTGCTCACTCAGCTGTTTCTGACTCTTCCTGGCCCCATGGCCTGTAGCCCACTCGGCTCTTCTGTCCATGGTATTTCCCAGGCAGGAATACTGGAGCGGCTTGACATTTCCTGCTCCAGGGGATATTCCTGACTCAGGGATCAAACCTGTGTCTCTGGCATTGGTAGGTGAGTTCTCTACCACTAGTGCCAGCAGGGAAGCCCAGAACAGGGGCATGCCACAGTTTTATTTTCATTTGTCTTATTTTCTAATTTCCCTTTGGATTTCTTCTTTGACACATTGGTTGTTTAAAAGTGTGTTGTTTAGTGTCTACATACTTGTGAATTTTCCAGTTTTCCTTCTGATACTGATTTCTAGTTTTGTTCTGTTATGATCAGAAAATATACTTTGTATTATTTCAGTCTTTTGAAATTAATATTAAGATTTGTTTTGTGACCTAACAGATGATCTGTCCTAGAGAATGTTTCATGTGCACTTGAGAAAAATGTATATTCTGCTGTTACCGGGTCGAGTATTTCATTAATGTCTTTTAGATCTATTTGGTTTATAATGTTATTCAAGTTCTTTATTTTCTTACTGGTGTTCTGTCTGGTATTCTGTCCATTATTTCAATCTGAGTATAGAAGTCTCCATTTATTACTGTAGAATTATTTCTCCCTCTAAATCTGTCAGTGTTTGCTTTATGTATTTTGAGAGTCTGATGTTAGGTACATATATGAATTGCATGTTTTAAATCTTCATGTAAAGGCCTCATTCAAATCATACCATCTTTTTTTGTATATTTTGAATCTATTTTTAGGATTCAACCATATTGATATGAGGTACTGTAGTTCCTTCATTTTCATTGGCATGTGAGGTTTCTCTATCTGTACTGTAACTATTTCTGTCATTTGTATTTCCGTATACATTTTGAAGTCAGCATGTCGATTTCTTAAAAAAAAATTCCAGCTGAGGTTGATTGTCATTCCATGTAAAATCTGTAAATCAATTTCGGGAGGACTGATATAGCAATATTAGGTCTTCCTAATATTGCTAATATTCCTAATATTAGGTCTTCCTATTCATGGTATCTCTCTCTGTGTATTTTGGGGTCATCTTTAACTTCTATCAACAATGTTTTGTAGTTATCAGTGTTTAGGTTTTGCACATAAATCTAATCCTAATTATTGCAGATTTCCTGATGCTCTCATAAGTGATATTGTTTTTGTCTTGTCGGTTGAATACACTTCCTCACATTTGTTTAAATATTGGGACTGATGGTACCACACATGTACCAAGAGGCCATGGAAAGTTTTATTATTCCAAAAAGGGGCTTTCCCTGGTGGCTCAGATGGCAGAGAGTTTGTCTGTAGTGCGGGAGACCCAGATTCGATCCCTGGGTGGGGAAGATCCCTTGGAGAAGAGAATGGCAACCCAGTCCAGTATTCTTGCCTGGAAAATCCCATGGATGGAGGAGACTGGTAGACTGCAGTCCATGGGGTCGCAAAGAGTCGGACATGACTGAGCAACTTCACTTTCAGTTTCAAGGGGGCTTTCTGGGGGGACAGGACAGGCACACAAGCTAGTCTGGGATAGCTTGAGTGAAGGGAAGGGGCAGCTGCTCTGGGGAGTAGCTCTGGGGAGCTGATCCCATATGTGGGATTTCCCATTAACGGTTTGAGTTTGCATGGTTTGAACTTACCCACTGACAGCTAAGGCAGAAATCGGAGCTTTTGCACTGACTTGCTCAGATGTGAGTCAACGGGGAGAGATGGAGCTTGAAAGCTGTTGATGGCCAAATAAAAAAATGGACTCAGACTCATTACATTTTTTTCCACTTAAAATTTTCATTACTCATTAATTGTATACAAAAATGCCATTAACTTTTGTATGTTAACCTTGTATCTTGAGATATTGCTAAACTCACTAATTAATTCCAGTAGCTTTCTTTATAAATTCCTTGGGAATTCTGTGTAGATGACTGACCATCTTGTCTTCGAGTAAGTAAACACAATTCTTTCAGTCTCTATGCCTTTTACTTTTAATTAGCTAATTAATTAACCTTAAACCTTTGGTGAGCATATTCAAACACTGTTGAACAAAAGTGATTAGAGTTAACATCCTGTCTTGTTTCTGATCTCCTGGGGAAAACTTCTAGTCTTTCACCACTGAGTACAAGATCTGTGGATATTTCATAGATTCCCTTTATCTTCTTTAAGTGCATAGATTTTAATTTTATGGAAGTTGTATATATCCAAATACTTTCTGTATTCTTATTAAGATGATCAATCATATGTTTATTCTTTTATGGTGTGTTAAACCATAGACTGATTTTCAAATGTCAGATCAGTCTTACATTCCTGGAATAAATTCTAGTTGGTTGTGATATATGCTTTTTGTATGTTGCTGGATTTGATTTGCTAAAGTTTTGTAAAAAAAAAAAAAATGTTGCATCTTTGTTCATGATGGATATATTGGCCTGTAGTTTTCTTGTTGTATCTTTGGTTTTGGTAAGTGGATACTGCTCACCATATGAAATTAGTTGGGGAGTGTTCTTGTCTGTTTTCTACAGACTTGATAGTATTTCATTGTGAATGTTTCTTAGCTTTTCCCAATGCAGTCTGTAGAGTTTTCATTGTGGGAAAAATTTAAATTATGAACTTAAGTTTCTAATAAATATATACAGCTGTTTAGGTTATATAGTTCAGCTTGTGCAAACTTTGATAATCTTTTAAAAAATGTATCCATATCATCTTAATTATCAATTGTATTGACATAAAGTTATCATAACAGTCTTACTGTCTATGGAATATGTAGGGATGTTCCCTGTCATTGCCAGTGTTGGTAATCGGTATTATCACTCTTCTTTTCTTTACCTGGGTAGAGGTTTATTAATTTTATTACTTATTTTAAGAACTGTGCTTTGGTTTTATTAATTTTTTTCTATTTTAAATTTGTTTTTAGTTTGATTGATTTCTATTGTTATGTGTATTACTTTCTTCTAATCACCATGGGACCAATTTTCTTTTTTTCTAACCTTTGAAAGGTGAAAGTATAGGTCCTCAATTTGAGATATGACTTTTCTAATGTAAGCATTTTATTGCTGTATTATCCTCTCAAAGCACTGCTTTCCTGCATCCCACACATTTTTGTCTGTTGTGTTTTCATTTTCATTCACTTCAAATGTTTGCTGATTTCTCTTGTGATTTTTTTTTTTGTTTGATTCATGGGTTAATTAAAAGAGTTTTTAAAATTTCTTAGTATTTATGGATTTTTCAGATATATTATTATTATTTATTCCTAAGTCAATTCTTTTAGGGTAGATAATATACTTTGTAGCATTTCAGTCCTCTTAAATTTGTTCAGATTTTTAGGATGGCCCAGAATGCTGTCTGTCTTGGTGATGTGCCCTTGCAAAGGACATGTGTTCTTCTGGGTTTTTGGGTGTTCATGCTAAGAGCTAATTAGGTCAACTTACACTATAATTAGTGTCTTCTTACTGACTTATCTAGTAGTTTTATCTATTATGAGGAGAGTTTTAAAATTTCCAAGTATAGTTGTGTTTTTATTCATTTCTCCTTTCAGTTTTATCAATTTATACTTCATACTTTGGAAGCTCTACTAGGCACACACTTAGAATTGTTTTGTCCATTTATGATATATGGACCTCTTTATTATTTTGAAATGTCTTCTAGACCTTGGATAATATTCATTACACTGAAGTCTACATTGTCTGATATTAATGTAGTCACTCTCTTTTTTGTTTAGTATTTGTGTAGTATATCTTTTTTTCCATTTTTAAATTTGTTTCTTATGTCTTTATATTTGAAGTGGGTTTTCTTTTTTTGCAGACAGCATATATTTGAGCCTTGCTTTTTTAAAAATCCCGTTTGACAATCTGCATTTTGATTGGAGTGTTTAGCCTGTTTATACTTTGTACAGTTATTAGTATAGTTGGATTTAAATCCATTTTGTTGTTTGCTCTGTGTCCTCTTTGCCTGGTTTCTTCTACTTCTTTTCAATGTTTTATTGTATTATCTCCATTATTGGCTTATTTGCTGCAATTCTTTAATATTTTAGTGGTTGTGCAAGGTTCTGCAATATATATCTGTAATTTAGCACACACCTTCAAATAATATTTATTTTATACCACCTTCATTTATGGTATAAAAACCTTGTAAAAGTATACTTATGTTTCTTCCCTCTCCCATCCTTTGTGCTATTGTTGTTACATAATTGTAATATTACATATATAATGAACCCTATAATATATTTTAGTACTTTTATGTTAGTCAATTATATTCTAAAGAGGTTGAAAAATACAGGGAGAAGTGTATTTTGTTTACTGCCTCTGATAGGCTTCAATAGTGGCCTCCCTCCAGGATATCCATGTCCTAACCCTAGAGTCTGTGAATATATTACCTTACATGGCAGAAGGGACTTTGCAGATGAGATTCAGAATCATGAGATGGAGATACTAACCTAGATTATCCAGATGCCCCAATGATGTAATCACAAGCATCCCAATGAGTGGGAGATATTACTGCAGAAATAGATGTAGTGACAGAAGCAAGAGGCTGCACTGATGCAAGGAAGGGACTGCTAGCTAAGGAATGCAGGTGGCCCTCGGAATCCAAAAAAGGCAAGGAAACAATTTCTCCTCTTGGGAGCATCTGAAAGCAGCTCGCTAGCCCTGCCAGCACCTTGACTTTAGCCTGGAGAAGCCGATTTCATACTCTGGCTTCTAGAAGTGTAAGAGATTAAATGTGTGTTTTTAAATAAATTACTTATTTTTTGGCTGTTCTGGGTCTTCAGTGCTGCTGCGTGGGCTTCCTCTAGTTGTGGCAAGAGGGGGCCGCTCTCTAGTTGCCATGCGCAGGCTTCTTATTGCAGTGGCTTCTCTCATTGCAGAGCATGGGCTCTAGGTTGCATGGGCTTCAGGAGTTGTGGCACACGGGCTGAATTGCCCTGTAGCATGTGGGATCTTAGTTCCCCAACCAAGGACCGAACCCGTGTCCCCTGCATTGGCAGGTGAATTCTTCACCACTGGGCCACTGGGGAAGTGCCAATGTGTGTTGTTTTGAGCCACTAAGTTTATGGTAATTTGTTACAGCCGCTATAAGAAACGAATACACCCCCCACTTTTCTCATTTCCTTTTCTTCTCCTTTCTTTGTAGGAGCTTACTGACATTTTAATCCAGTGTTGTTCTCCTTTTGCCTGAAGAACTTCTTGCAATGCAAATACAGCTGGTAACAATTTCTGTCAGCTTCTGTTTCTCTGGAGATGTCTTTATTTCTCCTTCATATTTGAACTATATCTTCACTGGGTAGAGAGAATTTTGTACTGATTGTTTGGGGGTTCCACCCCTTTCGGTACTTTAAAATGATCACTCCATTGTCTTCTGGATTGTGGGTTTCTTTTATTTTTTTAATTGAAGTACAGTTGATTTAGTGTCATGCTCATTTCTGCTGTCTAGCAAAGTGACTCTTATGCACACATATAGATAGTTTATTAAATATTCTTTTCAATTATGCTTTATCCCAGGAGATTGGCTCTAATTCTCTGTTCTGTTCAATAGGACTTTGTTGTTTATTCATTGTGTTTATTTCTGTTGTTGTTGTTCATTTTTTTCTTTTCTGACTGCAGTGACTGGTATGGACAGATATTGCCTCGATGCCCTCTCTCCAAGCATACTAGGGGTCCGCCAGCTGTGCTGGACTCCTGTCTGGGTTGAAGTCATCCTGGGGCATCTAGGCAGGGCTTCAGCCCAGTGATGTTAGAAGGGCTTTGTGTATTAGCTGTGCTCAGTAAGTAGGATTGCCTTCCCAGGCACCCCTCTACCCCTCGGCTTTGAAAGCAGAGAATCCAGTCAGCTGTGGATGGACCAGAACATGACGCCGTCCCCCATGTGTGGTATTTGGACTCCGGGTAACGGAAACCGTACTCGGCCGCTGATTCACTGCCACCAGCAATCTGACCAGGGACACATTTGAGCTTCATTTGAGATGCTGTCTGTTCCTCCATTTCCTGACACAGTCTTGTCTTAAGCTCTTCCAGTTTTTCCTCCTGTTCGCCTTCTAAGTAGATTTTCTTCTGAGGCTGTTTGCTGCACACAGTATATCCCTTTGTTTTCTGTTTGTGTCTGTGTTCCTTTTCCTTTTTCTCATCTTAGACGCTTTACAGATTTCTTCTTGAAGCAGTTCTGGTGATCTGTGTGTTTCTAGAAAGTTGTCAGCTTCTTCTAGGTTGTCAAATTTGTTGGCATTGCATTGTTCATACTATTCTCTTATTTATTTTTAATTTAAAAATATTTTAAATTTCTTTTGGCCGTACCACGCAGCTTGCAGGATGTTAGCTCCTTAGCCAGGGATCAAACCTGGGCAGTTTCACTGCAGTGGGCAGGAGTTAAGTTAGCTTTTTCACTTTCCTCTTTTACCTTCATCAGGGCTTTCTATCTTGTCCCACTGATTTATATTTCTGTTTTTGTACCAGAGCTGTAGTGTCTTAATCACTGGAACTTTCTAGTATAGTCTGAAGTTGGGGGACTTGATTCCTCCAACTTCATTTTTCTTTCTCAAGATTTCTATGGCTATTCAGGGTCTTTTTGGTCCCATTAGTGTTGTTATTTTGTGACTACAAATTGTGAAATTTTTTTGTGGTAGTTCTATGAAAAATGGCATTGGTAATTGATTACGGAGTGCATTGAGTCTGTCGATTGCCTTGTGTAAGTATAACCATTTTCATAATATTGATTTTTCCAATCCAAGAACATGGTATATATCTCCATCTGTTTATGTCTTCTTTGAGATCTTTTATCATTATAGATTTCTGCACACAGGTATTTTATCTCCTATGGTAGCTTTATTCCTGGATATTTTCTTCTTTTGTTGCAACGGTGTATGGGATTATTTCCTTACTTCAACATAATAAAGGCTATATATGACAAACTCATAGCAAGTGTTATTCTCAATGGTGAAAAACTGAAAGCATTTCCTCTAAGATCAGGAACAAGATAAGTGTGCCCACTCTTGCCACTATTATTCAACATAGTTTTTGAAGTCTTATCTACAGCAATAAAAAAAAAAAATAGAAAAGGAATCAAGATTTCAAAAGAAGTAAAACTCACTGTTTTCAGACTACATGATATTGTATGTAGAAAACCCTAAAGATACCACCAGAAAGTTGCTAGAGCAAATCAAAGAATTAGGTAAAGTCGCAGGGTACAATATTAACACACAGAAACCCCTTGCATTCCTATTCACTAACAATGAAAAGTCAGAAAGAGAAATTAAGGTATTGTAATTTAGAGACCCATTTTCAGATCCTTTTTCTCCATCCCCCAGCCTGTATAAAGACCAGTCAATGTTACAATAAAGTTAGAAGTTTTTCCCTTTTCAGCAGATTTATTTTTAAAAGATTACCAATTTTTAAGGATTCATTCCAGAGATGTTTTTTCTGGCTTAGAAGAGGACCCTCCCATGTTGAGTAACCTGCAACCAGGAGCATTCCTAGAAGTGAATGAAGCCCAGCATCCCAGAAAAACTTACAGGAGGATTTTGTCAGAAGTGGGTCAGAGTATCCCCTGGATTCTCACCTAATGGGATTCTGAGCATCCTCGACTCTCTCATGAATTAACCAGACGTCCGTGGTCATCCCCGTCCCTTGCATGAGGGGTCCCCAGTAGGGGCCGTTTGAACCAGTGCCAGGGCATTGCCAGGACTCTGCTTGAGGTCTGTTGTCTATAATGCTTATGTCCTATAACAGGTTTCCTGATGCTGAGTTGTGTTCCTTGAAACTGAACATTTATAAAGCCTAGGAATGTGGGCTGCTTGGACGTGGCTAGCCCAATAAGTAGTCTGTCACTGCGTAAGGGCAGCCAAGACCCAGAATGAAGGGTCTCCTAGAGGAGCAGAAAGAAACTCCAGGAGAGATTGGAGTTGGCACAATGGAAAATGCCGCAGGGGTCAGGATCTGAGGGCCTAGAGGTGGGAGTATTCCCACGGGGATATTATGGACACAGAGTAAGGTGACAGACTAGGCAGCACAGGAACCTCAAATCCTTTCCGCTGTGTGTTTGGCAGTTGTGATAGAATTGGGGAAAGCCTGACTATTCCATCTGATGCAGTCAACAGTGAGTTTGGACAATGTTTCCCATATAATTTAAGATACCAACTCAGTTAGTTTAGGATCTCTCTTTGGGATGCTCCAGGGGCCCTGTAAAGCTTCCAAAGTTTGCTAGCAGGAGATTAGAAGAACTTTAATTAGTATTTGATATTTGGGAAGTCAGTCAAAAATTTTCAAGAAATTTTAAAAGACCCAGTTAGATAGAATCAGAGTTCACAGTGAAACAATTACTCCTTGAATTAAGGTGAAAAAAAAGATTTCAAAAGTAAATACACATCAGTTAAAGGCACAAAAATGCACACAATCTGTTATCAAAAGCAGCATTCCAGAAAAAATTTCATCTCTTCAGAGAGACCAAATTTAGTTTCCATCAGCCTATAATAAAATCCATTTGCCTAATTTAAGTTTAATGCAACCTTTAAAAATTCTGACGACGTTCAACATTCTTTTCTCCCTGTTCTATTTCTGCCCAGTTTGCTGCTGTTGTTCTTTAGTCCCTTAGTTATTTCTGACTCTTTTGCAATCCTATGAACTGTAGCCCACCAGACTCCTCTGTCCATGGAATATTCCAAGCAAGATTACTGGCGTAACTCACCATTTCCTCCTCCAAGGGATCTTCCCGACTAAGGGAACTGAAGCCACATCTCCCCATCTCCTGCATTTCAGGCAGATTCTTTTCCAGCTCAGCCACCAGGGAATGAAGCCACCTTTATCCCAGTTACATTTACTTAAAAATCTAGTCTTATCATTTCATTTTCCCTGTTGACAAATTTCATAACAAATGTGATATTCACTTACTGACTTTTAGTAACCCTAGGTACAATGAATGTATTATCCTTCATGCTGATGAGTCTAAAGGCAGGAGTCTGTTAATTAATATTTTTTTTTCCTTTTTAATCTTTCTTTTTTATTTTAAAATTGTGAAAATATGACAACACATTTACAGGAGGCTTGGAAAATATAGAACAAAGGTACATATAGTTCCACTATATATTACAATTATTTGTTTTATGTAGATAAGTTAAGATTTTTAGTTGGAGCTTCAATACCAAACTCTCAGAAATTAATAGAATGAATGTACTGAGAAGTAGAAGAATACAGTAGACCTGAAAAGCATTATGAACCAATTCGACATAATTAAGATTTACACAATTTTCACACAGTAGTAGGATATAAATTCTACTCAAGTTCAGAATGGGCACATGTTTTTCCTCAACTGGCTATCTTATTCCCTCATTGGGGAAACAAGGCCTGGAACCCACACTGCACTCCTCAGATGACTTTGCTGCTCTTTGCTCTGGCCTGCTGGCTCAAGACTTGAAGGCTCCCTTTGGAAGGCAATTGCTTCACCCTCATTTCTAGTTACTGAGGGACATCTCCTCAGGGTACCCAAGTTCTGACAACAAACACCCACTCAGATAACCAGAAAAATCCAAACCTGGCTGAACACTTCAGAAGACAGATTGTCTGCTGTTTCTCTTTTTTTTTTTTTTTTTTTTTAATTTTTTTATTAGTTGGAGGCTAATTACTTCACAACATTTCAGTGGGTTTTGTCATACATTGATATGAATCAGCCATAGA